>NC_141153.1:79309987-79424987 GCF_053477565.2 Lygodium microphyllum | reverse complement strand
CTTCTCCCATTTCTCATAATTTTCCTTTTTTTCTTCTCTCCCTCTCTCCCTTTTAAATTTTATCTTTTTCTTCTCTCTTTCTCTCTCTTTTAAATTTGATCTTCTCTCTCTCTCTCTCTCTTTCCCCCTCTCTCCTTCTCTTTCCCTTCCTCTCTCTCTCAAAAAATATTTAAATTTTAAAAAGAATTTTCTATTTTTTTCATCTCTTTTCCTCTTTCTTCTTCTTCTTCTCTCTCTCTCTCCCCTCTCCTCTCCTTTCCTTCTCTCTCCTCTTTTTTCCTTTTTTTAAATCTCTTTAAAATTTTTTCTTTTCTCTTTCTTTTAAATTTTATCTTTCCTCTCTCTATAATTCTCTCTATGTTCAAATTCTCTCTTATTCTTCTTATTTTCTCTCTCTCATTTTCTTCTCTCAGTCTCTGTCTCCCCTCTCTCATCTTTTTTCATTCTCTCTCTCTCTCTCTCTCTCTCTCTCTCTCTCTCTCTCTTAAATTTTACATTTTCTCTCTCTATAATTCTCTTTCTCTCTGTTCCCCCTCTCTCTCTCTCTCTCCCTCCCTCTCCTCTTTTTTTTGGCTCTTTGTATATTTCTCTCTCTCTCTCTCTCTCCCCTTGTTTTAATTAAAAAGAAAGTTTCTCTTTTTTATTTTATTTTTCTTTTCTCTTTCTTTTAAATTTTATCTTTTTTTTCTCTATAATTTTCTCTCTATTTTCAAATTCTTTCTCTATAATTCTTCTTCTTATTTTCTCTATCTTATTTTCTTTTCTTTGTCTCTCTCCCCCCTCTCTCCTCTATTTTCCTTTTTTCTTTTCTTCACTCACTCTCTCTCTTAAATTTTATATTTCCTCTCTCTATAATTCTCTCACTGTGTTTAAATTCTTTCTCTTTTTCTTCTTATTTTCTCTCTCTCATTTTCTTCTCTTTGTCTCTCTCCCCCTCTCTCCTCTCTTTTCCTTTTTTTTCCTCTCTCTCTCTCTCTCTCTCAAATTTTATATTTCATCTCTCTATAATTCTCTTTCTCTCTATTCCCCATCTCTCTCCCTCCCTCCCTTTCCTCTTCTTTTTTTTTGCTCTCTCTCTCTCTCTCTCTCTCTCTCTCTCTCTCTCTCTCTCTCTCTCTCTCTCTCTCTCAAAATGTATGAAAAACTATGTTTGAAAAACTTTAAATTAAAAAAACTTTTAAAATGTTTAATTAAAGAAATTTTTAAATTAAAAAGTTTAATCTAATTGAGAGAGAGAAAGAACCTAGCCCTACACATGAAAGAGAGAGAGGGGGAGAGGGGAAGAATTTAATAAAAAAAGGGATGGGGAAAAGAGAGAGAGAGATTATAAGTGAGAGAGAGGGGAAGGGGTTTTAATTTTAAAAAGAGAGGTGAGGGGAGAGAGAAGGCTTTAATGAAAAAAGGGATATTGCACATGAGAAAAAGAGGAGGAGAAGGGGTTTTGATTAAAAAAGGGAGGTTTGGAAAAGGAGGTAGGTTCGAGAAGCCCTCTGGAGGTTCAGGGCTTTTCGAACCTATAGCTAAAATAATATAGTAGTAAGATAATGTTCAATGTTATGTGATATTTGGCTAGGCATTTTTACACTCAAAGGATTTATGAGAAGAGGAACACCCAATATTCTAAAGTCTTTAGCATTGAGAGGATCAATAGAAACAAAATCCAAGATATAGTTAAGCTCAACTTTGAAGCTTCTTAGTATATGCTTTTTATGTAAAGTGGTTTGAGAATGTGGTAGAAACATAACCTAATGCAATAATTAGATGTCATGTAAAAGGATTTATAACCATTGACTTTAGAAATTTATGGCAAGGGAAGAATGAGACATTGCTACTACAACAATGTGATCAATTGTATATTTTTAATATGTTTAGATATTTGATATCCATGCATACAAATACTATTCTCACTTTTGTTCTCTTTATAATGTAACTTAACATGTTTCTATTTATGCCTCAACAATTTTTCTTTCAACCAATGATGGGGAATAACAAATGCTAGCACATGATCTATATCTCTCCACAATTTAAAAGGGATGTATGATACATTTGAAGGCATAGGGCATATAGATGATGATTGTAGAAGTGTAGCAATGATGATCCTAGTATGGGAGAGCTAGGGGATGATCATGGTAGAGGAGACACAAGTCATGATAATGCCATAACACATGAAGAGGATTGTGCTACCAATTTTAGTGATGATCCTGATAAGGATAACCAAAAATACTAGTAGTAGGATCAATCTATTTGTAGGTTTAGATATTGTCATGGACATTGATGTAGATAGTTTGGTAAGGTTTGATCTCATGGATTAATAGAAGAGAAGCCTTAAAAACTACATTTTGTATGTTGAAGAGGAGCCCCTTGAAGGTATAAAGAAGGCATGAGCATAGATGTAAGTCTCATCATCTACTCTATATAGTTGCACCAAACAATTGGATTTTCCTTGACAAGTCTTTTCACATGTGGAATAATGGAAGATGAGACTTTAGAAGGGTTAATCCACATGTGAAAAGACAACCTATTGAGGAAAAGTCCAATCTTTTGGTGTAGCTATGCAAAACAAATGATATGGGTTGTGTCTCTGCAATCATGTCAATAAGCATGTGTATGGACATGTTTACGATAGTTCAAAAATTAACCGTGCTTATAAAAGTGCTTATTAAAGTTACCAAGGATCCACCCATAAGAGTGTGTCTATCAACTATGATTATGCTTCCACTCTCTTAAATAGTGTATATTGGCCTTTTGATGTGGACACGTACAATATGCATTAACATGGATTGTTCCAACCATGTGTTTTAGTATGGATGCAAGTAACAATTAGACCCTTTGCTTACTTAGATCACTAAAAATAACTACCTCTCAAGGATTACTATTGACTAATTGGATTTCCCTCCAACCCCCCATGTTTTATATACTCGTTCCTATTTCAATGGAATTTTAGTTTGCACACACACACATGCATACATCAGCACGTGACAATGCAAGTGCTAGCAATATTTAGCCTATGTGCATGCAATAAAAATTTGTAAGTCTTATTATAGAGAATTCCTCAATATGCACACCTAAATATTAGCTTATAAATATTTTAGACATATCAAAATTGCTTAAGGTAACATTATGTGTGGTTCCAAATGGCAAGAAATAAGTATTGCAAGACCGCATTGTAACAATACCAACAACAATGACATACATCAATTGAATTACAAGAAGCCTCAAGAGCTTAATCTTCCAATAGCTTTCATTAGAATAGTATAGACATAAACCAAGTAAACCAATTCACAAGGAAGGGCACTTATTGTTACTTGCAAAATCGAACATGGAGAATATTAGTAAGGACTAAAGATTCTATCCAACGTTGCAAGTGACATAGATAGTTCCCAATTGCTATCCAAGTCACCCTAAATGAACAATGTGTGTGTGTGTGTGCACGCACGTGCGCGTGCATGTGTGTGTGTGTGTGTTGAGGTGATTTAAGGATCTACTAATTGAAATCATATGTTATAACAAGTAAATAATGCACAAATACTAAATTATGGTATTAAAGTAGTAAGCTACAAAATAATTTGAATATCATATTACAACACTTCGATGAACCAAGAGGAAGCGAATAATCAGCGAATAGTATTTTGCATCACACAATAAATGTGTTACAATAAAGCATGCCATAATAGGAGAAAAGGGAATACCTATTACTTGCAAACCAAACATGTTCCATATGATGAGTACAAATACAAAAATCCTTATGTTGCAAGTGTTGAAGATTCACCCCAGTTGTTAGCATGTCATCCTATGTTACTAGTTTACCTTACTAGAGTGCATGTTCATTGTAATGGTCTTCAATTATAGTTGAAGTAGTTTGCCAACTAGTTGAGGAGGATGACAGAAAGGAAGCACATTATATTGTGTGTGTTTGGTTATGTATTAAATGTGGCCTATGCACAATTTATTTCCATACACCATATTGCTTTTGGCTATGTGAGATTGGAAGGTTCATTCATGTGTGTAGGTGGCCTTCCTATCATAATGGGAAAGGTTTTAGACTAACTACATACATCATATTGAATGATGTGTAAGTACAAGAATTAGGACAGTTATCATGAGTCAATGTAGATGTAGCCCAGCTATGCAAGATACATTTTTTAATGAAAGCTTGATGTGCATCAAGGAGCTTAGTGTATCATGGGTTGTCATTCTGGATGCTTAGTAGAATTCCACTCATGTATGATTGCCTCAACCATAAGTCTCATGGGCATCAAGATGGATTGTGTGTGACCACTAGAAATAAGGGTTGGGAATGGTTATGAAGTCGATAGCATCGTGCAATTACATCCATACTTAATGCATTATGGGATGGTATCTAGCATAATAATAAAGTAAAAAGAAAAGACATGCCGAATATATGAGGCCCACCTCAAAAATACATGCTGTGGCCTTTAAAACCTATGGGTGGGACCTTATCATTAGGACCATCATTTTTGGCCATATGATTAGTATCCTCAAATATTAGAGTTAATGACATGACTAGCTTGTTATATTCAAGTTAACAATTTAAATAGATACATAACATAACCAAATTAAATAATATTATTGTGAATATGATGTAGCCATGATGGCTTGTGCAACATCATGCTGCTCAATGGTCCAATATCTAATGAATAGATGGTGTTTATTCCAACATAATCATGACAAGGAATATCTTTAATACTATCACATAGTCATATTGGCCAAGCCAGTGCAAACTAGCATCACGGCCTACAATTAGTTGGGTTTTTATGCCATGGAAAAGTTCAATGAAAAAGGAGAATAAAAATTTCTTTTAAAAACACATTTTTGGGTGTTTATCAAACATTTCACTTTCCCAATCTCAAAACCATACATACATAAGAAAAAAGTATGCAAAAGTCATAAAACCTTGTCATTGAAAGATTGTGCAATAACAAGTACTCAAAGCTGAGTATAAAAATCCTTTTACTGCAACATTATGAAAGGGAGATCCAAAGTAATTTAATATTCTTGTAAGATAGAAACAAATGTCTTCTATAGTTTATTTTGCATTAGCCCTCAATTAGCTACAAGCAGCTACCCATGTTATCCCAAGGTTAACAACTATACCTATGTTCATGTAAAAGAAGAATATTAGAACCTTGCCTTTTAATACATTTTCCAAAACCACTTGTTATCGATGTCCACGATAATAATTTTTAACTACTTCTAACTTCCAAAGGACTTACATATCATTTCAAAAACCTATAAATTTTGTACAAATGCCTATTGAGTAGGTCTAAGCCAACTTCATCCAATACCTTGAGCTATTGGTTAGCCCCTTCAAAGCTATGAACAATATCAATTTAACCATACAGATATGTCTATTCCAAGACACCAATAGCAAACAATGTTTTCATACCAATGCTAATAAGGTGGGTCTTGAAGGGAGCGACGGATCGAAGGTTGGACTCGAGAGCTATGGCGGGAGAGCAAGAGCAAGAAAGGGAGAGACTAGAAATGGGAACTCCAACAGTCACAATGTGTGACCGGGCCTTCCTTTATTCAAACTGTCATTGAAAGAATAAAGAATAAAGTGACGGTGACGGGCGCCCGCCACGTGCAGTGTGCAGTGGCGGTGACTGTCAGTGTAGTAATACACGAGTGGCTAGGCAGAGGCACCTTTACCCCCAACAACCTCCCACTTAAAGGCGAATCTGCCCCAGTGAGGAGTGAAAAGAAAAAGAAAAAAGACAGTACAACATATACACATGTACAACAGGATGAGGAAAGACGTCATCTCATCCCATGCCCATCAACCTCCTGAGGAAGGCAAAGCGCTCTATAGAGAGGCTTTTCATGAGCAGATCTGTAGGATTCTGGTCAGTCGAGATCTTGACAAGATCAACAGACTTGTCCTCAATGACCCCACGTATGAATACCTCACCTCAATGTGTTTCGTCTTCGCATGGAAAATTGGATTCTTGGCTAACTGAATAGCACTCATAGAATCCGAATGCAGTGTAGGGATAGCATCAATACCAAGGTCAGCAACTAAACGACCCAACCAAATGGCCTCCTTGCAAGCCTCAGTGGGGCTGCAACATACTCGGCCTCTGTAGTAGAAAGGGCCGTGCATTTCTGCACCCTAGACATCCAAGAAACAACACCTCCAGCATATGTGAATACATAGCCGGAAGTGGAATTCCTACTATCTGCATGTCCTGCATAATCAGAGTCAGTGTACCCCATGACTCCTGTATCCTGGCTGCCATAGCATATGCACATATCTACAGTGCCCTTCAAGTACCTCATGATATCCTTCATGGCATCCCAATGCTTCTTTCTAGGTGTAGCTATATAGCGTGCCACAACACCAACTGCAAAGGCAATATCTGGACGAGTGGCTATCATGGCATACATAAGACTGCCCACTGCGGATACATAGGGAATCTTGGCCTTCTCGGCCTTCTGCTCTTCTGTCTGCGGACAATCAGCCTGTGATACCTTCACATAAGAAGGCAATGGACAGCCAATAGGCTTTACGTCCTGCATGCGAAAGCGCTCAAGGACTTTATGAATGTACTCCCTCTGTGACAAGTAGAGGAGTCCCTAATGCCTATCGCGTGTAATGCGCATACCAAGTATGTGAGCGGCCTATCCCAGATCTTTCATCTCAAAGCTCTTCTTGAGCTGAGCCTTAAGAGCATCTAGCTCATCATGAGCTTTCCCTGCTATCAACATATCGTCCACATAGAGTACCAAAATCAATAAAGAACCATCACGATATTTCTTCATGTAAAGACACGGATCCATAGCACTCCGGCTGTAGCCCTGTGACTGCATAAAGGCATCAAACTTATGATACCACTCCCTAGGTGCCTGTTTCAAGCCATAAAGACTTTTCTTCAATTTGCACACTAGGTGCTCCCTGCCAGGTTCTGCAAAGCCCTTAGGCTACTCCATATATATCTCATCATGCAAGTCCCCATGTAAGAAAGCCGTCTTGACATCCATCTGGTATAAATCCAAGTCACGCTGAGCAACCAAAGCCAAGACTAAGCGCAGGGTGGTCATCTTAACCACAAGAGAAAAGACCTCATCAAAATCCACACCATGCTCCTGCTTAAAACCCTTTGCTACCAATCTAGCCTTGTATGCCGGCTTGGGGTGTCGAGGGGTACTTTTTAGCTTGTACACCCACTTGCATGGCAAAGCCTTCTTGCCCGTAGGCAAGGAAACCAAATCCCAAGTGTTATTCTTATGTAGGGAGTCTATCTCAGACTACATAGCCCTCTCCTAGGAGTGACTACCACCCCTGCGCATAGCCTCATCATAAGTGAAAGGCTCTCCTGCATCTATAACCAAGACATAATGCATCGAGGGCTGAAATCAATATGGTGGGCGTCTGTCTCTAGTAGACCATCTCACGGCAGGCTCTGCTGCCTGCCGAACTGTCTGTCCAATGCCCTGACCATGAGCATCTACTGCAGCTGTAGATTGTCCAACAGGCTGTGCGGGAGCTCTCGACTCCTCCTGAAATATGACCCTACGAATCTCAAAAACTCTCTCAGGCTGCCTATGCATCTTCTCTTCATGGAAGACTACATCATGACCGCGGATGACTTTCCATGCCTGCGGATCCCAGAGACAATAACCCATCTCGCCTGCATCCTCATAACCAAGGAAAATGCATTTGACACTCTTGGGATCCAGCTTACTTCTCTTGTCCCTGGGCACATGGCAAAATTCCTCACATCCAAAGACACGGAGATGCGCATAAGAGGGGGGTTTTCCAGTCCATACCTTCTCTGCAACCTGGAAATCCAAACCACTAGAAGGTGATCTGTTTATGACATGCATAACTGTACTAACTGCCTCAGCCCAAAAGCTCTGTGGTAAGCCTGCATGGCTAAGCATACTGCGTACACGCTCCTGGATGGTTCTATTCATCCGCTTAGCCAAACCATTCTGGGGGGGTATAGGGGGGGGTCAACTGACGCTTAATACCCCTTTCATCACATAACTGCTCAAAAGAACGTGAGACATACTCACCCCCATTATCTATCCTTAGGCATTTTAGCCTATACCCAGACTGGTTCTCAACCAATGCAAGCCATCTCTGAAACACAGCCAAGATATCGGATTTTAGCTTAATGGGATAAGCCCAAACTTTCCGTGAAAAATCATCTATGAACGTAACAAAATACTTTGCACCACCCATAGACTGACAAGGCATGGGCCCACAGACATCCGAATGTACCAATGCCAAGGGCTCACTCATGTGTGGCCTACTAGACTTCTTATACGTAGACCTAGTCTGCCTGCCATAAAGACAATGCTCACATGAATCAAAACATGCATAATCAAGGGGCGATAAGTACTGCAAACCAGAAAGAATTTTCATTCCTTTCAAAGACATATGGCCCAAACGGGCATGCCAAAGAGATACATGTGGGATAGAATCCACAGACAAAACATGATCAAGGGAAGAAGCTGATACAATCAAGGGGTAGAGACTGCCAGCCTTGGCACCTCTCGCAATCACAAGTCTGCCATGAGTGATCTTCCATGCAGAGTCTCCAAAAGATATATGATAACTTGCATCATCAAGTTGTCCAGCTGACATGAGACTGTGTGTCAAAGCAGGTACATGATGTACATCTTACATAACAAAACTACTACTAGAAGGAAACTGCAGCCTAACATCACCAATGCCCACAATATCAAGAGAGCTATCATCACCCAAACGCACAGTACCCGAAACAATACGGTATGAATAAAACCACTCTTGGCAAGGTGTCACATGAAAGGATGCACCTGAGTCCAAAGAGCCAACACTGTGCATACATAGAGTGTATCTCTGTCATTTGCGAAGCACTAGAAGAAGCTGCTAGGATATAATCATCATCATCAACATCCTCAGGTTGCGTAACATTGATCTCTTCAATTTTAACACTGGACTTTGCATGTACTATGCTGCGATCAGAACACTTATCCTGCACTTTGTCTTTCCCCTTATCTTTGCACCTTTCATTGCACAATTCATGGCATTGTGGCCTAATATGGCCCTTTTTTCCACAATGGTGACAAGTAACATTTGCATTCCTGCCACGGGATTTGCTACGTGACTTCCCACGAGACTTGGACTAAGATTTTTGAGAATCCCGTCCACGGCCACTGCCACTGCCATGCTTTCCATATCCATCATTCCTACCTCTAGCTGTCGTAGCATGCGACACACGAGAGGCATCCAAATTCTTACGGTTAACCTCTTCTTGTAGAAGAGCACTCTCAACATCAGATAATTTCAAGGTAGTAGTAGAGGCACATAATGCAGTGCGGAATACATCCCATGACTCATTAAGAGTACTAAGCAAGAAAAGAGGAGTGACATCCTCTGTAAAAGTGATGTCCTGCGAAGTCAAGTTCTTGAGTATAGCATGGAACGGGCTCAAGTGAGCAGACATAGTCACATTCTCCTTCATGTGCAAATACATAAGCTGCTTCAGCCAATACATTTGACCCACGGGACTTTTCTTGTCATAGAGATTCTTGATTTTATCCCACAACTACCATGCACTCTGTTCTTCCTCAAATACATTGTAGTGAACCTGTTCTGTGAGAGATAATACAATGGTGGACTTGCATAACTCATCAAGCTCAAGCCATTCCTCATCTAGCATAGTTGCAGGCGGATGCCCGCTTAACCTCAAAGGTTTGATCTGCAATTTCTGCACCAACACCTACCAAATCTGGCTCTTTCAATAAGAGTAATTCGTACCATCAAGCTTAGTGATGTTGAAAATAGCATGATCAGTACGAACTCGCCATAATGCAAGCTGGAAGACTATAGACAGTTCAAAACTGCTTGCTGTTTACTGTAGAAAATGACCAAAAAATCACCAAAATCGTGGAAAAATGGCGAGGAAAGTGGAACTAAAGTTGCTGCCCACCAAGTACTAGTGAAAGTACATCATTTCAGAGTGTCTCAGCATGAAAAATCATGTCAGTCCATACATATATGCTTGCTGTAATAAATTTCAGATTTCAGTAAAAGAGAGCTAACAGTGCCAAAATCGGATCCCAAGGCAATCAGATATTACCAAGACCAAAGCCGGCATCATGCAAGCATAGCATAAGCATATGACGGTCGATAAGCATGAATCCAACACCCAAGGATGTCATACAAACATCTGCCAGTGAGTAGATACACCCCCCAGTCAACGGGGCAAAGTGTTCCTACCACTACCAAAACATGACACAAGTAGGTGTCAGTTCACAAAGATACGGATCCAAAACTGAGACTTAGCTCATAAGCATACAATGAACCAAGACATATGATGTATCATCCCAAAAGGTAAGAAGTCCCAAAGTCTCAAGTGTCTGTAAAACTGCTCAATGGCATGTAACGGCTCAATGCAATGACATAAGTCCAAGACAATATATCAATAGTACATCCCGAACATGTAGGCAGTAGAGCATCCGTATGTAGCATCCGTAAGCATGTAAGACATCAAATACATCCCAATCCAAACTCTGACAAGCCAAGTAACATCCAAGACTACTCCAGATAATCCAAAATGCGTCCAAGGTGGAGCTTCAATGAGCACTCAAGCTCAACGTATGCATAGGGTAATCAACCGTGACATGAGCATCAAGCCGTAGGCAACGTGTATGCATAAACCCAAGAAGCATCACTGTCAAAGCATATACCAATGTCAATAAGTGCGGGCTGAAATAAGCTCAAGCTTCCAAAAGCATCCAGATTCAATGGCAAGCTCAAAGTCGTCCCTCGATGATCAATACATCATAGCATAACCCAAGACATACATCCGGAACCAATAGGCATATATCAAAGCATGAAAGATAGCTTCAGCCCAAGACTATTCAGCATGCATTTACTATTATAAACTGTGTATTTCTAGCCCCAAAATCAGGCTAAAATCATAGCATTACATGTAGCTTCAATCCCCCAATCAATCGGGATGCAATAGGCATCAAACTGGTTATGTAGTCATGCCAAACAAGCATAGGCATACAAATACATGCTGTCTCAGACTTGAAGTCTGTTGCATAAGATTCTGTCATCAGAATTTGGTAAATCCGACATCACCATTGTGTCCGGAGCATGCCAAAACCCCAACTTAGACTCTTACCTTGCCTGAATCGGGTTCCGAATGCCCGAGATATGACAAAAAGAGTGATTTTTGGGCCAGATTTTGAAACAGGCGCAAAAAAAACGTGAGCTAGCTAGGGGGGGTCTGTTGTCCCACATGTCAACAATGGGACCCAAAGGGGGCACAAATGAGGGCCAAAGAAGGCCTATACTAAGCCTCAGCAAGCCTTGATAGGTTGGAAACAAGATCCAGGTGAAGGAAGCTCCAAGTGGTGTGAGCTATGGCTGCCTACAACTTGTTTACAGCCTGTGAGACCTGAGAACTGAAGTAAACCCTGAAGAAAATGATCAAATACCTTTGATGTAATGCCCTGAAGGTGCCCAACAATGCCGGGAAGGTGCTCGGGAAGCCGAGGAGTGACGGGAGCTCGAAGGAGTCGGATATGGCTGCCGGGAAGGAGACCCAATGCAAGCAGGGAGTCGATGGGATGCTGAGAATGCCATGAACCAAGCTCAAGAGTCGGAAAGCAAAGCTCTAATACCAGTTGAAAGGGAGCGACGGATCGAAGGTTGGACTCGAGAGCTATGGCGGGAGAGCAAGAGCAAGAAAGGGAGAGACTAGAAATGGGAACTCCAACAGTCACAATGTGTGACCGGGCCTTCCTTTATTCAAACTGTCACTGAAAGAATAAAGAATAAAGTGATAGTGATAGGCGTCCACCACTTGCAGTGTGCAGTGGCAGTGACTGTCAGTGTAGTAATACACGGGCGACTAGGCAGAGGCACCTTTACCCCCAACAGGTCTAAACTGGCGTAGTTCACTATCTTAAGTTGTTGGTTAGACCTTTGGACTTACCAACTAATTCAATTTAGCCATATATGATTAATATAGGAAGCATTTGAGCAATTTTATGTTTTTACTTTAGCCCTTAAAAATCAAATATTAAGGACTTAATTTTTGCAAGGCCAAACTAGCCTAGCTCAATATCTTGATATATTGGTAAGCTATAATCAATTATAGTCACTAATATTCAATTATACTTACTTAGACACTATGAAAGGCAATGTTTTATTATCCAGGTACCATTCACCACTCCTCTTTTCTATTTTCCAGCAGATTCAGTGTCGGGTCAGGCATGTACTATATCATCATGTACTACATTATTTCTTTTTAGGTGCAATAGATCAGCCTACCAATATCAAATTCAATGGCCTATATTATATCATCATGCAATAAATCAACCTACTGGTACTTACTAGATATTTAATATTCCTACTATTCTAGCAAGACAATAGATTAGATTACTACCACTTACTTGCACTAACTTGTTCAATCAGCCTACAATAGATAGACACACATAATTCAACAAGATTATAAATACCAAGTGTTGGTATATCCATACAGTGCGTTTCCTTATTATTTCTTTCATCTTGCAACCAACAATAGAGCATGGCAAGCTTGTACAATAGCCATTATGCCATCACTATTTTGGCTATCATGCCATAAAATATATTACCATCATTAAGTATCACCTTCTTTCAAACTTGTCATTAAAACATATCAGATTCTAGTATGACAATAGATCAAATTATTGCTAATTACTTGCATTAACCTATTCAATTACTCTTCAACAAATAGATACATATTATTCAGCAAGAACCATAAATTCTAAGTGTTGGGACATCCATTTATTGATTTTTTATTATTTCTTTCATCTTGCAGCCAAAATCAAAGCCATACCAAGCCTTTATAGCAGCCATTATGCTCTCATGCCATAAATATCTTACCATAATCATGCACCACCCTCTTTTACACCTACTAAAATAGATTAGACTACCATCACTAACCTATTTATCCTTAAGAAGAAGGATAACCTGGATATTAGTCATAGCTTCTAAACTTTTAATAGGGTGTAAGTCTCTCTCTTTTTATAGGGAAGACTACTTTATTATCTTTCCTACAGCTTGTTGAATTGGGACTAACATTCAAGAATCTAGATGGGCAATGTTAGTCCAACCATTATGCCAATACTTATCCATTTTAGATCAGAGTACCTACTTGCTTAAACAATTTATAATCCTTTGTACACCATGTATGAAAGATACCAAGTCAAATACATCTATCAATTACTCCATGTTACACCATTCTATCACCTCCTAACTATTTTTCAAATACTTACCCAGATGATGTTTTCATGTTATAGGTTAATCTGGTACAATTTTACCCTATTGCACAATGACTTACTATTTATTTATCTGCAAAATACTTAAATTATTTATATATCAATTCAACTATGCCTAAAAGAATTCATATCTACTAGGCTTAGTCTTCTACAAATGTTTTTAGCATCCATTGCTCTTGTTTCTGCTGAGGCAATTTTAAGAACCTCATCTATGTCAAAAGCTATCCTTCTACCAAGCAATATCTATTATTAAGGCAAGTCATTTCCCATACCTTGATTTAACCCAATAAATAAGAGGATTAAACTATGTGTATTATTGTAGAGTTACTCCATTGGGTAGTAGCCTATGCCAAGGTCATAATAGTTTATGCACATTCTAATGCTATTGCAACCGTTTGAGAGAACTTCAAAATGGCTTCTTGCTACCACCAAACTTATCTGTCAAAGCAAGTCACCCATCACATCAATTTCTTCAAGATTCATGACAATTACTTCTAAGTGCTAAGAGTGCTTACATATTACAAGTCACTATGCCCTATTTTCACACTCATACATGCAACCAGGACTAACCTATTCATTAGATTACCAAGTCAAAGTCAAATGAGCAACTCATTAGTTAGAGTAAATAAACTTCAATCATCATGGCAACACACCCTATTTTTAAGGCATGTTATTGCTCATGTTTAATACTCTCACTATATATTTGATTGGTTCCAATATTCAGAAGCTCTCCACTGCATGTACCAAAGTTCTTAACAAGTTTTATATTTCAGCATGCACTCATCATTCTAATGCATTTGTTTTTTGCATCATTACTATAAAACCAAAGGGAAGTAGGAGTCCAAGAGATGATTTGCATCATATCCACAAGTAGAGTGTACTATTTTTTCGTGTTACCCCTCATGATTAAGACTCTTCCTACATTTGCAACATTCAAAAGTTTAATATTGCTTGTATTGTAGCAATATTACTTGCATCTCAATCTTTGTCTCTAACATGCTTTTCATTGCAACATAAAGAGATTACTTAACTACAACTTTAATTCTAATGTGGTTGCTTTCAAGACCAAAGGGGAGTAGGACTTCAAAAGGTGTTTTTCATCTATCAAAACCTACCCTCCATCATATCCACAAGTAAACCCTACTATTAAGGTAGGTTACTCCTCATAGTTAAGGCTCCCTTTTAATTTCCAATATTCAAAAGTTTATCACTACATGGATTGTAGCAAAGTAAGTGACACATTAGCATAAACAAATTACTTTCCTTAAATTCCAATTTTAATGTAGTAGATTTTATCATGAATTCTACATAACCACATGGGAGTAGGGTTTTAAAATACATTTTTTAGTTGCTAGAGCATAATCTCCATCATTTCTCTGACCCAACCACAATATACATCATGTTTTAGGCTACATATCCATAGTCATATTGAGAGTGTCGTTATATCCAAGGTCATTATGCATATTATCAATCAAAATGTAAAAGATCATGGTTACTACTTTCCTAATATAAAGGACACACCAATTACTAAGGATACCTATTTATTTCAAACAAGAATGCACACAACCACACATCTACTGTTTATTATTGCTTCCAGAGTCAAAGGTACACAAATATTAACCCCAAAACCTTGTCACATGTATTCTCAATCCTAGCGAATGCTTTTATGACCATGATACCATGTTTGGGGCTACACGGATATTAGAATTCCTTGTCTATAAGGTATATATCTTAGTGATTGCCTCCCAAATCTTTGCACACTATAGTCCATACCATATATCAATCATCCACTACTTTTAATTATTTCCAAATAGGGTGGCTGACATAAATTGTTTAATTTTCATAAAGAATTTATTCCAAAGACCCCATCATAACAAACTAATGCATGTTATCATGACTTTTAATACTATGTTTGAGGCAGCCCTTATTTTACAACGTGTTACTCATGGGGCAGATATTTTTCTGTCCCATCTTTGAATGTTTCCCTAGCTCAGATAAAAATGTAAACTCAAAATGTAAATTTCCAATATTTAACTCACTACTTCCACATGTAAATTTGCATGCCTATTGCTCCAACTCAGAGTAGTCGAAACACATTGATCATGGAGTTAATACCTTCGAGACCCATCTTTGAATGTTGTTCTAGTTTAAATTAATCCTGCAAACTCAAAAATGTAGATTCTCATCACTTAATTCATTATTTTAGGCAATAAATGAGACATGAAAATCTACACGCTTGTTGCTCCAACTTAAAGTAGCCATAAAGAATTACATCATTATTTCCACAATATTTTAACATCTGACAATACATATATGATATGCCACTCGAAATGAAAGATATGGAATACCACTTTTAAGGAGAAGTGGTTGAAGAGATTACAAGCATTTTTTACGAGAAGTAGTTGATGTTGAGATATCGAGCTCCACTCCTGATATGCCAGGGTGACCGTTGTGCATTTATGTCACCGACGTGTCAGTTGCAGATGCGGTTGGTACACCGCCCATGAATAATAGCTACATGACAGCTATCCTTATCTACTCTAGTTCGTGGCTCAGTTAGTATGCCACCTTAGTTATTTGAGTTTGGTTTGAGACCCATATATAGGGTTCTTCTATTTCTTTGTATAAGAGTTCTTTTGGCTTACACAACTAAGAAGAGGAAAACTCTTTTCAGCCTCCACCCTTGTGTGTATTCCCTCATTGTGCAAGCAAGAAAGCTACAAGTGAGACTCCTTCCACAATCTTGACAGTTGAAGAGATCACATCCATTTTTGATGCAAAAAACATGGCGAGCTGTGTCACACAAACAAGTTGTAATTGTAAACCTATGCAAAGTAGACTTGAAATATGCCATTTTTTGAGAATTTATATGCCTATGTTTGCTTTGTTTTTTTCATGATTATAGGTGCAGAGGGGAGAAAACAAAACATTGATAAGTAAATCCCATATAAACCCAAGAAAATCCTATCTCTTGAATAGTAAGCAAGCCACATATTTAGCAGGGCATTTCATCTCTCAAAGGTGTAAATGAAGAGTCAAATTTAACAAGGAGTTTTGTGTGCAATTGTGCTTTTATTCCATACTGCGTGTGTGATATTTCCCTTCAATAGAACTTGAATCATATGGACTATTGAAAAATTAATAACTAATCAATTTAATAATACCAAATTCAATAACTAATTCAAATCTATAAAATAATGTAATTTATGCATCTAAATATTATAAAATATTAAACTTATAAATTATACAATTAAGTTGAATATAGAATTCCCAATGAATAGTAAAGAATTTGGGTACAATAAAATAAATCATTTAAATAACAATATGAAAGTCCTTAAAAATAAAATTAAGCAACTACATCAAACACATCAAGTGCTCTATAAAATACACATACAAAAATGAATCTCAAAAATATTTCAAAATTATAATTTCACAAAGACCCTTTTGGGTACAACTTAGATAAAGAATAAAATATCATATAAGTATACAAAATTATTGTCTTCTTTGATGGTAGTCCTTCGAAGTAGTCTTTCTAGGCATGAATGGGTAAAAGGTCCAATTATTACATGCATCCATACAAAAGAGGAAGGTAAGAACCTTACCACCTAATATATCTTCCAAGTGTCATCATGGGATCCGGTTGTCATCTCCTTGTCACGCCTACACACTCTAGAAAATACCAAACCCTAAGGATTATATCAATATTGCTAACAAAACATAGAATATTGCAAAAATAAACCTATCAATATACAATTGTTATAGGCAAACCAAAATACATAAGAGCTTTAAAGTGGTAGAGCTAATGCTTTGTCATAAACCAAAAGAAAGACAAATCAATACTCCATGAAAAAGACAACATTAATCCATATTTATAGTGTTATCACCAAGGGTTTGAATTAATATTCGAGCATATAAATTGCATGCTTGAATCTAGTATTCAAGCATATAAATTATATAACAACATAATAAAGTATACTTCAAGCTAGGTTGATGCAACAAAGAAAAATCACTATAAAACTATTGGTTCAAGAGCCTATGATAGTGTAGCCTACTCAATAGGCTAAACTATTCATTGGGATAAAAAATAAGTAGGGTACATAAGGTTTAGGAATATATAGGGTTTAATGACTAGAGTAATTCCACAAAACCACTTTGTGTGTGTGTGTGTGTGTGTGTGTGTGTGTGTGTGTGTGTGTGTGTGTGTGTGTGTGTGTGTGTGTGTGTGTGTGTGTGTGTGTGTGTGTGTGTGTGTGTGTGTGTGTGTGTGTGTGTGTGTGTGTGTGTGTGTGTGTGTGTGTGTGTGTGTGTGTGTGTGTGTGTGTGTGTGTGTGTGTGTGTGTGTGTGTGTGTGTGTGTGTGTGTGTGTGTGTGTGTGTGTGTGTGTGTGTGTGTGTGTGTGTGTGTGTGTGTGTGTTATATTCAATATATCATTAAGACACTACTTACTTACTACAATAACCTCACCAAAACGAAAACATCACAACTTAAAAATTCAACGTCTCTAAAGGACTACTATCATTTCAACAAACAACAATTGAGGCTGTATTGTTGCACAGCTCATAGAGGATATGATGAACTTTATCACCAAATCATGGAGATGCTTTCTCTTGACTACATATCTGTCTGCCAGTTCTTTGTGCCAGTCCTTTGTACTAGTACTCTATTGCAATTTATTGAAGGCATCACATATAGGGGATCAAGCTAGCACCAACTTTCTAGTCATTGGTGTAGGATCAATTACATGTGACATCCGACCTCATATGCTCTCAAATACCAGCAAAAGAAATTAGCATCACTAAAATCTGCAGAGCCACCTTAAGCTCCAAGTGATAGTGTAGAATTTAGATTGGGCCAAGCTTATCACTTTGGCATATTCATGCCAACTATGGGCTCTACTACTTTGCTATCATGCAACCCTCACAATTAGCTAGGCATGATTGCCAAATGCACTATCCTGAGCTAGCTAAAATAGGATTTGACACTCTAGCAACCACCAAAACCAATCATACAACTGTAGATCGTGGAAGGAGAAGCAATGTTTTCCCTAGTTGAAGTAGAAGGAAAAGTGACATTGAGCATAATTTTCTTGATTGAAGTAGAAGGAAAAGTGGCATTGGCTTCTGGTGTAGGGCCTAAGTTTCTATCACAGTGATCACATAGCTATTGCATTGAGTAAGGGCACTGAATCAATTGATGCTCAAATGCATGGGTAAGATGAAGAATCTAGAAAGATTCTTAGAACATCAATTCAAGCAAGAACAACGAGAACTATTTGAACATCTAGCACATGCCTAATAGCATTCACAATACTTCTTCAAACAATGAGACCTCTTGCATTTATAACATCCCTTGTGCCTTCCAGAAGTAGAAGTCTCACAACAATCATCCCCATTTGTTGAAGGACCAATTCCTCATACAATCTTGGGAGCAAAAGCCAATGGATTACGAGAGCAATGATAGAATATTTAGTTCCTTGTACAATCTTCAAAGGAAAGGTTAATGGATTACGAGAGTAGTGAAAAAATATTTAGTTTGTTGTGCTATCTATCCCCACTTTGTATTTTTTTTCAAGGAACCACAAATGCAAAGATGTGCCAACATGAAAGTAGGTGGGTCAATGGAAGCTTATGATTCTACATATACATTGCATCAAGGTACGGTTGACCTGTGTGATGAGAGTATTATGGTGATATTGATCTAGAATGAAGATAAATTGCTGCCTCAAAATGTTGTAATTGTTTGTGTCAATTTACCAAAGTTTGGGATAGTTTCAAATTCCCTTGTCTCAATAGAGTATGAAAACCTACAAACATGTACTTCACCATGACATTGTTTTCCCCTTTACAAGCCTGCCAGAATGCCTACCAAAGAGGAACATACACCAATAAAATGAAGCTATCATGTTTGTTTCTTGAAGAGAAAACTTGTGCCCTTGATTGTTCAAGCCGGATGGGAAGGAACGAAATTTTTTTGGCCATGTGAAGATTGGAGTAAGTAGCTGGCTCCTTGACAAATATAATAGTCTATTTGATTAGCTTACTATATTCCTATGAGCTGAACCAATCATCCATTATATCCCCGTCGATCCACCTTGCTCCTGAATAAAGTTCACTTTCCTTTCTAAAGCCTCAATTTAATGAGATAATGACATTTTTTAAAATTTCTCTCTGGTTGCACAGAGGATAAGTGTGTGCATTGCAAAAGACTATGTAGACATTCTACAACACTTAGTTAAAAGACGAAAAGTAGAGATGCTAGCAATTATTTCAAGACAAGCACAATAGGCCATTTATCCTACAACCTTGACCCTTCAATCTTCAAGCTCGTTAGACAACATTTGTTCCTTGATCACTCTCTTCAATCTTCAAGCCTAACTCCACACTCCATGATCCCTAAATGATAGAAGAGCCAAGATCCTTGATGTCCTTACAAATGCATTAGTGGATGTTGCATCTTGCCATTAAACCTCCCACTTGTATCTCAGTCACATTAAACCTCCCACTTGCAACCCCTAGTCAAACTGTAGATAGGTTTGATTTTTGCTAGCTTAGTTATTTTCCTGACTGATTTCTTTGTCATTTTGTAATTGGCTTTATTGTGTTTGTCTAGTTTAGGATTTGTTTTTGTCATTTTGTTTGATTTGTTGAGTATGAAACTTGATAGCCTTGGTCGAGTTCAATATATTTTGGACAGGTTGGAGCTGCAGTTCGTTAGTAGCTGCTGAACATTGTGGAACAAGCTTTGTTTTCTTGTGGAGACTCTTGCACTTCATGGGGATTATGGATTCATGAACACCTCACAATGCACTTATTGATGCACTGCACTTGGGGGTCATCTCCTATTCTTATCAAATACTTCCATGCCATGGGTTGGGTTTATGCACATTTTGCACCATCGTTGAGCACTAGCACGGCATGAGGCCCACTATAGCTATATGCAATAAATCTTAGATGCACGCACACATGAGAGAGTACTTGTCAATGAGCATGCATTGTTTTATTGCACACACGAGAGTTGGGATGTTCATCACTAAGTTAGGAATCTCTACATGAGTGGTTAAGGTGGTTGGGTGAGTTTGAGGGTCGTGAAGGATGCCATCAATTGTGAGAAAGGTTTTTTCTTGGTCAACATCTTGAGGACCATCAGTTTCTTAAGCGTCAGTGAGATTATGGGTGGGTGGAGCGGAGTATGACATATCTTTTTTATGAGCTTTGAGAGGTGAGGTTAAGGAATTAAATCATCAAGGAACTTTGTTTGCACTTTGCATGACGCACAAGCACATGTAGATATGCTAGGCACAGTTCTTCAGTGCATCCATATTTTTTCATGTGAGCATTGATTGATTGGTTGCGTACCATGATTCGACATTGCACATTTCTCGAAACATGAATGATTGGGCACTAAGTTCTATTTCATAGCATATTCCTAATAGGGCACATTGCATTACAACACTTGTCGAAGAGATTAACCCAAAACACGTCATGGATTTTTTTAATTTATGAGTTTGAAGAGTGGAGGGTGCGATAGTGAAAGATACAGAAATAGCAGTTCATGGAAGGCTTTTGTGGGAGCTTTCACTCAACCGCCAAGACCCACGGACCGCTTATTGATTCAAGCATTCCAAGCCGAGCACTAATGGCTACCTCTCACATAGCCGACGCGCCATCCATATCTACGGGTGTAGTGAGCTTACCTTGATGCCGTTCGAGTTACCTCCTCTCCCGCGCACTCCGGTAGCTCCACGATCCAAGTGCAAGTTTCAAGCAAGCTCCATCCTCAAGCTCCACACTCCAAGCTCCATTGCCGCGAGTAAGACAAGAGAAGAGAAGAGAAGAGAAGAAGAGAGGAGACGATGGAGAGCTTCTCCTCCTCGGTCCCTCACCCTCACACACTCACTCCCTCACACTGTCACACTCCCTCTCTCAAGCACAAGCTCAATCAAGCAAGAACAAGAAGAAGAAGAAGAAGAGGAGAGCTACTTTCGGCCACACACAAGAATGAGCTTCTCATTCACTTTTCAACTTTATATACAAAACCCTAAATCCCTTTTGGGCGGTCATCCCCTTTTCCCCTTTTTACATGGCCGGCCATAGCCTAAGCCATTTTTCCCATTGTCCTTCTATCTTCCTAGCTTCCTGTCCACCGCCTGTCTACATTTACAAATTGCACGGGTGAGAGCCCGGCGCTCTTTTACAAGATTTCAGGGTGCGCCTTTTTATTTTAAAATGCGCCTTTCCCCTTTTGCCTTTGCCTTGGACTTTTAAGGTTGCCCTTGTGCTTTTGGCCTTTTCTCCTTTTCTTTCTTCAGTCGGACTACCTTTTTTCCACCTTTGCCCTGCGTCTTTTCCACTTCCTTTTGCTTTCTTCGTGTTGGGGTTAACATTACCCCCCTCCTAGACGAGTGCCAGTCCCATGGCACTCACCATCGTAGGTAGAAGGCTGTAGCATGCACCGAAGATGTGGGTGACAAGGACGCCGGTGGTTTCCGTGGAGGAGTGGTGGTGGTGGTGTGGTAGAAGGTCCTGGGGGCCTGTTGGTGGCCAAGGTGGCTGGTGGAAGGTTGTTGGAGTTGGTGGTAGGGCTATGCTGTGTTGGGGATTGCATTGATGGCCAGCATGTTGGTTTGTTGGGGATTCTGCACATGATGATCCTTTTTGGGCTTGTCGGATGGTAAGGGATAAGCATTCAGAGTTGGGTGTTGATGAAGATCGAACGACACTTTTGTTGGAGTCTTCAACACCTGCAATTTGAAAACCTCTCGTGTGGTCTCTCCCTAAGGGGTAGTGCTAGTCTTCTTATCGTGCACAAGACATATTCGATTAGTTTGGGAGACAGGTCGCACTCTAAGGAAGCTGAGAGTATTGTCCTGCACTTGAGGACCCAAACTATGTATATACTTTGGTGCAGATATTAGGTGAGTGCTCGTGCATACTTAGATATTATGTAGTTAGAAGACCATGGACTAGTTTCTCGTAACAATGTGTGGATGAAGCAAAGTTGTCCATATTGAGAATAAGTACACGTGAAGGTATATGAGACATCTTTCGCATTGTGACTGCACGACGGAGCATAATTGAATACAGGGACACCGTACTTTCGGTAAGCTAGAAGCTATTGGACTTGCCTGATGAAGACGGTGTACATTTCATGGCCCATCGTGCGGTGCTTACCACAATTGATTGCAATGGTATTATGGCAGAGTGCAAGAGAGAATTGTGCAAGTGGGTCAGGGTGACAGGTCTAACCATAGGCGAGACAAGCTCCCTAGGTATGTCCTGCCCTTGATGTGCCTTGAACAATTGTGGGTGATGCTAAAGGGCTAGCGGACTAGGGACGGAGCCAGTCGATCAAGGTCACTGGACGTACCTAATTTGAGGACCCCTAGGTGCTGTGATGTGATTGTGGGTGCTTTTTTTTTGTTCTTTTTTTTTCTTTTTTCTTTTTTTTTCTTTTTTTTTTTGACCTGCCTGAGTACAACCATTATAATATGTTGAGGCTATCAACCTTTCAATGGGTTGGAAAATGTTAAGCTTCGAAGGCTCAGAAAATGGATAGTACAATGATGATTGTGCCCTAGCCTCGTTGTTAGAGAAGCAGTTGGCGAGAGGGGCAGATACACTCGAGATATTGCAAACCTCCTTGCGGCACATGCGATGTTGGTGCAGTTGAGGTAACGACTGCCGTGAGCCAACTATAGAGCTTGACCCAGAAAGGGAGCGTGACCCAGGAATGTGTTTTGGGCCATGCAATGTGGGTGGTTGGCAAGGGTGATTCGTGAATTCGGCAGCGTGGCTTTGCCGCGGCTCCTTGGAGGATCGATGGTCTTGCGGTGATCGAGCATTGAACACTTTCGCCCAAAGATCTATCTCATCCTGTATCCACTTGTTGCATCATGAGAGTACATGCATGGCATATGCGCAACTATAATAAACCGGTGCAATGCAAGGAGACATCACTTATCTGAATCCTATGGTGTTGACTTAGACAGTTATCACCTGCGCTTGATTAGCTTTTTCTTTTTGCTAAAGGCGTGAATTATATTAAACGCAGACATGAAAAGTTCATACAAGTCGGGAACATGTCAACACTTAACAAGTCGGGAACACTTAACCATTTAAAAACAAAAAGTTATGGCCAGTTATCATTTGATAAGCCCTTTATGCATCATGGGCTACTCGATTTGTACGAGGCGGGGCGAGTCTGGGTGGCCGGGTGATTGGGGCTCTGCTGGTGTGGGGCTCCCGTGGGGGTGAGCAGGGAACATGTCGGCCGGGACATGAATGGTGTAATCCCGGCCTGCTATCGTCTCCAGAATGTCTTTAAATAATTCATTAAAGTCTTCTCTTTCCCAAGCTGCCCTTTCTGCCTTGGAGCATCTGGGGCCCGAGCGGGAGCTGGGAGTTCGTGCCACTAGTGCTGCCACCTGTTGTGCGTTTCGAGTCTCGACTTTCTTGACTCGAGGATTCTTCGGCCTTCGCCCTAGGCAATGTCGCTTAGGGCCTCGCTTCTTGGCATACCTCTTAATGGTGGGCACATAGCGCTCCGGTGGAGGGGCGCATGCCACATGCTCCCGCCTTCTGCGAAGAGCATCTTTGCATGCTAGATCTCCATGATTCTCCATGCGTTCCACCGCAAAAGGAAACCTACAAGACGCAATCCAAGGGTTAGACCTTGATACAGGATACAACTGTTTGCATGGAAGGGATTTTGGTGTGGTTTATGAAGCGCATATGACAAGAAGGGGAGGAGTGAGGCATGCGGTGTTTGTTGTAGAGGAATGGCCCCCATGCTGATGTTCGCGTGGCCTCCAGTCATTAGCGGATATTAGTTTATGCTAAGTCACGTGGACTGGTTGTCGTGGAGTGGGATAGGACACAGACCAAAAAGGGAAGCAGGTGTACTGGAAAGGACTACACCCTGCCTACACCATCAGAGTTGTTGGTCAAGGCTTCCTATGGCGGCGATGTGGGTTGCATGCTCTCACCTGGAGGTGGGGCTGGTCACACACTTTTAAATGCGTGATGAGAGGAGGACTTGAGGAGCTTAGTTTATCTGACCCCACTCTTCTCCCTGCGCTTGGCTATCATTGCTTGTGTGTGTTGATATTGTTTATACAAGGTGACACAAAAAGCAGTGTTTATTTATATACATATTTGTGAATTCGTGTCACTTCGCGAGGATAAGAACCAAGTGTAGAACTCGAGGTTGTATCGGAGCGTGGCACACGCATCTAGTATTCGCGCCAACTTACTTAATACTGCTAGGTATTTTGTCACGTCGAGTAGCATGGAACCTTGAGCAAGTCTACTGGCAATATGTAACTCCTCCTCAGTGAGAACCTTATCAATCAAAGGGCCATGTAGCCCAATTCCAGCTAAGTCCATACCCCGAATGGCAGTCAGCACTCGAAGGGAAGTTGGTGCCACGTAGGTTGGGTCTCTTTGAGACCGCCATTTGGCCAATCACTCTTCTGAGACCGTCATGATCTGAGCCCCTAGTTCGGCCATTACAACGCGGCTTTCGCAGCAACGCTGCTCAAATTGACTCTGGCCTGCTAACAGTCGCTTTAGTAGCTCTATGTCTACGAGATTCGGTCGGCAGAGCACTTCATTGAACGTGACGGTTAAGCGCAGTTCGTTAGCCTCCTCGTCAGGGATGAGTCGCATATGTTCATGCAGGAGCCTGTCATAGTGCTTGTTAAGATGTTCTTGTTCTTCCCATGATAGAGGAAAGGTCAAGTAATCTCCAAGCTGCTCCTTGGGGATTGTGCCCATGTCCGCAAGGACATAGACACACGCGACCACTTTGAGCTTAGCCTCTAACTCAGTTAAGCATTCTGCAACACTTCTATGTTCAACGAGGGCTTACTCGGTTGCTATCTCATGCAAAGTTCTAAGAGTTTCCTTAGGCTTTAGCATGGCTGGGGGCTCAGGCCTAGATGAGCAAGATTGGTCAACGCTAGGATTTCTTATGCTCTTGGGGTTCTCACGTTTCTCCTGAGGTTTTGCTGCTATTTCGTCATGGTTCTTCTCGGATGTGACGGGCATAGATTTGTCACCCTGTTGTGATAGCGTTGTATCCACCCATGATTGATCAATGTGAGTTCTATTGTCAGTGGATAGAGTGTTGCAAGCAACTGTTGATGGCAACTGTTGCTTTGGTTTGTCAGAGCACACAGATGTGTCTGAGGTTTCACCGCTATTAGGAGAGGCATCAGTGGGTTCATTGGTGGATGGACTCGATGCTTTATTCATCAGCTCTCCAGCGCCCTTCGTCTCAATGTTCTTGGGGTCCACAACCACCTGCAAACTGATGCTATTTTCTCTGCTTTCTCCTCTTTTTCTTGGTCAATGAAGGTGCCTCTCTCAATGACTTAGGACCCTGGGCTATATCGACCGTTGATGTGCTTGGTCGGGCCTCAGCATTTCCCTTCTCTAGTGTGTCCTTATGGGACATAGCCATGGTTTGCTGAATAGCCTTGCCCGGTTGTGAGGGCACAACTGCCGCTCTTTTCGGAGAGTCTAGATTTTCAACCAACTCCCTTGCATTTAACTCCTCCATCCTAGGCTTTAGGCACTTTGAAAGTGCTAGAGTTGTCGAGGGATTTGGTTGCGGCACCTCCTCCACAGGTAAACTACTAAGGACACGTTCCACAAGGGGCATTGTCACAGCCAAGGGCTGTGACTGCTGTGGTCCCTGATTGGAAGTAGTAGCAGCTAGTTTAGTGGGCTGGCTACCCTTGGTGGATTGCGGTGTCAAGTCCCTAGGGCGATCAGAAGTGGTTGTGTCTTTTGTTGGCCTTTGAGCACTCATCTGTGTAGATCGAGCATGAGTTGATCTGATCACATTAGGTTGCTCATGCATATCCTTGGGTCGAGAGCTACAGATGGAGCCATGTCCCACCTCTTGGACATTTTGAAGCTTAGACGGAGATAGAGATTGGAATTGAGTAGTTTCCCTTGACAACCGTTGTTGTGCTTCCTGTGTCCATTTGGAAAAAGAGGATGTAGGAGATCTAGGACTCTTAGGTGGACTTGGCACTCGCTGAATGATTTGCTCGAGGCCATTAGATGATTGTGCCATTTGCTTTGTTGAGCGATCAACCTTGCCTTGAGCAATGTTGTGCCTATGATGCTTGTTCTCCCCTTGGGGAATCAAAGGCTCCTTGGGCACTAACGATTTTTGTGCCTGCTCAATGGCTACGTATGACATCTGTCTATTTAGCATGCTAGGCTGGGCCTCTTTCCTTCGAACAATCATGTCTGGTTTCTTGCCTTGAGACCTAGAGTTTCTCTTAGATTTCCTCCTGTGCCATGCTTTTGAGGCACTCTGGCCTTCAGCTGATAGAGGCGGTTTAGCAGGGGATTTTGGTACCCAAATCCATTGGTTACCTGCATAGTATCCTTGAGCACGTAGCAACGCTTTGGATATCCATCGCGGCGTTGTGCTGACTCTCCATCGATGCCTTTGTCTATACGGCTTGGGCTTCTTTTGGGGTCTTCTACGATATTTGTAAGTCCAAAGCCCGTCCTTGGCATTGTCTCTTGACCTTCTTGTTTCAGGCCTGGCCTCACTCACTGGTTCTCGTTGTTCGACCTGTGCTTGTATTAACTCTTCCAACAAGTCCTTGCTCTCGTCAGTAGGCTTGACTGTGTATTAACTCTTCCAACAAGTCCTTGCTCTCGTCAGTAGGCTTGACTGTTATGTCAGCACCTTGCTTGCCTTTTCCTCGAGGTTTGATGAGGTCACCCTTGCTAAAGGTTGTGACTATCCTCACACCCGGTAGCGTCAGGTGTATCCTCTGAGCTGCGTAGTCAGCCTCACATTTGGTTGCCCTTTTAAAGGGTCTTCCTAGGAGGGTTTCTTTCCCACAGCAGCTAGCACTATTTGGAGGAACATGAAATAGGATAGGCAAGCTTTCTGTTTCAATTGTCGCAAGGATTTTGCACTTCCCTATGAGTGCTTGTGGATGTCCCCCATATGGGCTAAGGGTTGCACTAGTCGGTGTGAGCTCTGGTTGTCCTAGTAGGGTCCATGATTCATAGGTCAAGATATTAAAATCTGCTCCTTCATCAATCAGAGCATCGATAATATGCTCTTTTTTCGCGGTGAGTTTGACCCTAAGATAAGCAGGTGGTACTATGTCTTCATCTTCTGGGTCTTGGCTTGTAAATTTAAGCCTTATATCAGATGCCCTTGAGTTCTCGACTGCACGACCAGATGTGGATTCTCCACTGCTATCTTGGATTGTCAATGCAGTGCTATTCAAGGTACATCTCTCGTCAAGAGTGTCATGTCTACTCATCTTCGCATTTATAGCTTGCTGAAGTTGCATTTTGCTCTGACTAGACACGGTTTGAACACAATGTCTTTGTGTTCTCGTGGTGTGGCCTTTTTGCCCTTGATGGCTAGATTGGCCCATTGATGTTCTAGGGTCTCTGTTTCTCTCTGTTCGGGTATGGTCTTTTGGTTGCTCTATTGCAAGTGAGACTCCATGCTGGTGTAGAGCCATTACTTCACTAGGGTTCAATTTGGAAGACCTGTCACTGCGTGCGTTTTCTCTCCAACCTACTCGGGGGGGGTGCGGAGGGGGCAGAGCCCCCTCTGTGGGGGTCCGGGGGGGTAGTCCCCCCGGCCCGCAGGGCCGGTATGGTAGACGCCATATGCAATGTGGAGGACTGTTTATAGCCAAATTTTGAACTACTTTCTCTAAGTTTCAGCCTAGTGATGGATCTGTGATGTGCCTTTAGCTCTACGTGGTCCTGGGTCAACTTTGGGGTTTAGATGCGTCAGAATTTGTGTTCAAGATACCTATCCGATTTTGACAGTTTTTGGTCTGATTCTCAGATGTCCGATTTTCAGGAGTCCGATTATCAGAATCGAACGTTCGATTTTGGGTTGGTCCGATCGGCCCAGTGGTCCGATTTTGGTCACGTCCGATTCTGGGAATCGGATCAGACAGGGTTGTCCGATTCTAGTAGTCGGATGGTCCGATTCTGGCTGGTTCGAGTGGTCCGATCGGACAGGATGGTCCGATCGGACGGTGGTCTGAGCGTCCGATTTCCAAAATTGGACGGGCTGGTCCGAGTGGTCCGAGTCCGAGTCGGACGGGTTGGTCCGAGTGGTCCGAGTCTGAGTGTCCGAGTATGGGCTGGTCCGATTCTGGGACTCGGACGACCTGGTCTAACTCTGGGACTCGGACGGCCTGGTTCGACAGCGCGGACGGCGGCCCGCGAGTTGCACGCGATGCCTCTAGATTGACGTCTACTACACCGAATCAGCCAGCGCCTTCCAGATAGGTACAAAACACTACCAGGAAGTGCCAGACATGCCTGGAATCACTATGGTGCTCGAATCGAGCGGCATTCCAAGGATCTGTGCCCCTATTTTCCTGTTCAGCCTGTTATACAACAACAGAAAACCCTACTGTTTGCTTGTTTTTTCTTTGTTTTTTCCTATCCTAAATGCATACAAATCACAAAGTAAATACCTATACTACTTCATTCCACAACACAAATCTCAAGAAAGTAAAAAACTACTTGCCAAGGAGATCGAATACCCTCTTCAACCCCCTCGCTTCCTACCTATCTACCTCAAGCACTGGTTCGGGGAAAACCCTACTCCAATGCTCAATTTGAAGCGCGCAAGCGCTCAAGGCTTGAATCGGTTTGTCCCGGCAACGGAACCAAAATGTGGGAGCTTTCACTCAACCGCCAAGACCCACGGACCGCTTATTATTTCAAGCGTTCCAAGCCGAGCACTAATGGCTACCTCTCACATAGCCGACGCGCCATCCATATCTACGGATGTAGTGAGCTTACCTTGATGCCGTTCGAGTTACCTCCTCTTCCGCGCACTCCGATAGCTCCACGATCCAAGTGCAAGCTTCAAGCAAGCTCCATCCTCAAGCTCCACACTCCAAGCTCCATTGCCGCGAGCAAGACAAGAGAAGAGAAGAGAAGAGAAGAAGAGAGGAGACGATGGAGAGCTTCTCCTCCTCGGTCCCTCACCCTCACACACTCACTCCCTCACACTCTCACACTCCCTCTCTCAAGCACAAGCTCAAGCAAGCAAGAACAAGAAGAAGAAGAAGAAGAGGAGAGCTACTTTTGGCCACACACAAGAATGAGCTTCTCATTCACTTTTCAACTTTATATACAAAACCCTAAATCCCTTTTGGGCGGTCATCCCCTTTTTACATGGCCGGCCATAGCCTAAGCCCTTTTTCCCATTGTCCTTCTATCTTCCTAGCTTCCTGTCCACTGCCCGTCTACATTTACAAATTGCACGGGTGAGAGCCCGGCGCTCTTTTACAAGATTTCAGGGTGCGTCTTTTTATTTTAAAATGCGCCTTTCCCCTTTTGCCTTTGCCTTGGACTTTTAAGGTTGCCCTTGCGCTTTTGGCCTTTTCTCCTTTTCTTTCTTCAGTCGGGCTACCTTTTTTCCACCTTTGCCCTGCGTCTTTTCCACTTCTTTTTGCTTTCTTCGTGTTGGGGTTAACAGCTTTATATTGGAGGCCTTGATAGTGAAGTTTGAACATGAAAATAAGGTTCATAGTAGAGCAGATGGAAGGGAGACCATGATGCTTAATGCTACTTTTTCTACTGAAATTCAAGGACTTGTAGGAGATATCTTGTTGGATTATATCGGTTCCAGCACTAATCTTATGTGCCAAAGAGTAGAATATATCCCTAAAGAAGATAAACGGAGCTCACTTTTATAGCTTGTAAATGTAAATGAGGGGAAAGAAGGCCAATTAATGGTAGAATTTTTTGAGGCTTTTGAAAGTGGAGCGAAAGTGTTGTGTGAACTCAACAGCTCAATTCATGCAAAGAAGGTTTTTGAGCTTAAGCGCAAACAAGAAGAGACAGGCTCGGAAAGCGGAGTTTCAATCTGTACAGGCTGAACATGAAGTTAGGAAACAACAAGTAATGTATGAAGAACATTAAGAAGATGAACTTGCAAGAGAGAGAATGTAGGCAAGCAAAATTGCATTTTAGATATGCAAGGTAACGGTGCTTGATGAGCGTAGTGATGGTGATTAACACAGACAGTGGACAGAGATTCAATGGCTTAATGAAATACATTGGTGGCAGCATGATAACCCATTAAGCAGCCTGCTCGAATGCCAGGTTAATAGCATTACGAAACAACAACATCATAATCTAAATTGTAGGGAAGATAAAGTGCATTAAAAAAGGCAACTGCTCATGATAACGGTGCTACATGTGCATTGGAAAATTATGATATGAACGATTGATGTTGTGTCGATGCCGACAAAATAATGTTGGAAGATTATTGTGTGCTTTGCTGGTCATATGTGTCTGTGCGGGCAGTGACAGTGCCATTAATAAAAGGGAAGGGGACGTTCTGAAAGGCTGAAAAGCAGGCATTGCAGGGAAACACCAACCTGGTAGATGGCGTTCTGAGCAAACAACAACATGTGTTGATAAGGCAGGGAATTGGATGGTCAACGCATATCATGACGTGTGGCAGCATTTTCAATACGATAGCCTTAAAGCATAAGACTATATGTATTATTTAGCCTTTAAGGCTTTTAGGGTTTAAAAAATGTTTAAACTATAAGGAAAAGTAAAGTATTAAAAAGCCTTAGGATTTTTGAAAATCCAAAAGCCAAAAGTATATCAACCATGAGAGTACTTGTGGAAAACTATGTAAGGAGGTGTGAGTGGAGAACTAAGCTTGCCCTACCCCAAGCTTACTACTTGTATGTTGCGAGGAGAGTGGAGGGTCACATGCGGGAGTGTGAACTCTCGTTGTGCTAGTTGTGAAGTTGGAGAATTTGGATGTCGAAGAGCCGAGTGTCGGCCCAAGGTTATCAAGGTACGAAATTTTCATGATGTTGGATTTATCTTCAAAGTTTGCTTTAACCTTTTGTGCAAAGTGTTGGTGTTTTGGAAATTTGCGTTGGGTGTTTGTGTGATGCTCTACCCTTGGATTTATAGTTTGTTTGAGCTACAAGAGGCTTATTATGTTGTTTGGTTTTGTGTGTGGTTATTGTGGTGTTTATCAAATATTTAAATTTTTTGTGTTGTGTTGTGTATTCGACAAAGTCAATAATTCTCACCAGCGCTCCTTAACGTCTCATTATCGGGTTGTGAGTGAGGATTGCTCTCGATCACCGCTTGCATAACATTTCTTTTTTGGTGCCCCCATTGATGAGTGCCGGAATTGACTTTGTCTTGGTTGTTTTACTTGTATGTGACCTAGTTTTGATTTCTTGAAAATGGCTAATGATTTTCCTGAGTTCCATGGTAATCATACAAAAGATCCCGAAAGATTTTTAGAAAAAATAGAGCTATGTTGTTTGATTCAAAGAGTGACCGATCCTGAGGCTAAAATCCATATTCTTAGGTATGAATTGCAGGGAGAAGCACGAAATTGGTTGCTTGACTTTGAGAAAAGCCTGAAACTTAGGAGACAAAATTTGGACTATGAGACCATTAAAAATGCTTTTTTATCTAGGTTTAAAAAAAGAGAAAATCAATGTGATACTTGAGTAAAAATAGAAACTTGTGTTCAAAAAGATGATTAGTGTGTTGAGGATTTTGCTAGGGATTTTGAAAGATTGTGGAATCAATGGAGTTTGACATTGTCAGAAGGTGAGATAGCCCCAATTATGTTGAAGATACTGTATTTTGTAAATGGATTGAAATCAGAAGACTAGAGAGTGAAAATAGAGATTAAGAACCCCAAGACCTTTGAGGAAGCAGTGAAAATTGCTAAATATCAACAGAAGAAGACCAAAAGAAATAAAGAGTTAGAGTTTGATGAACCAAGGGAGAGGTTGAGTTCAATGTGAGTTGAGATAAAAAATTTTGAGGAGAAGAGAGTTAGTTATGCATATCCTGAGAGAGGTATACTATATTCTCTGTTTAGGATAGATGAGTTGACGTATGAGGAATCAATCGACAAATGTGAGGAGAAACTCCCTAGGGTGGTTGAGGAGAAAAATACTTGTTTAAGTGATTGGAGTGAAAAATATAGGAGTGTGAGTTCATATCCATTGACCATAGATGCTTTTAGTCCAGAGATTAGTGATAAGGAGAGATTGATTGATATTACTTTGGAGCTTGAGGACTATAGAGATGCCAAAGATGGATCTGAGTTGTAAAGAAGAAAATGAGAGACCATATTGTTTTAAGGACCGAGAGTTTTCATGTTCTTTGAGAGAGGATGAGAGTCAAGAGATTTTTTATATTTTTGATGAGGAAAGGAGTGATGGAAGTTCTGAATGTCTTGGGAGTTAAGAGATTTTTGATTTTTTTGATGAGGAAAGGAGTGATGGAAGTTTTGAAAGTCTTGGGAGTATTGAAGAGAGTAGTGACAACATTGAGAATGAGTGTATTTGTCTTGATGGATCTAAGTGTTTGAGAGAAGAAGAGAGAATAGAGGATGAATTTTTGAGTTTGTTAAAAGACCAAGAGGGGGAGGGCTTAGAAACTGTAAGTTTTCAAGATGAAGTTGAGAGTTCGAATTTGTTGCTTGATAAGTTTGCTAAGATTTGTTGTGAGTTTGATTGTGAGTTTGTTGATCAAGAAAGTATTGAGGTTTTGGGTTCTAACTCTTGTTGCGATTTTGGTGTTGGTGTTGTTGACTCTGATGAGTCTTGTGAGTTGGTTGGTGGTGGTTTGAGTAGCCTCGGAAAGGCTTTTGCTTGTGGTGTTTCTGATGTTGTTTTGAGTAGACCTAACCTCATGCTTCTTGATAGTTGTGTGGATGATTGTTTGGTTGATTTAGGCAACAATATCGAAAATAAAACTTCATTTGATAGTCTTTCAATTTCTTTGAGTTCTCCTGAAGTTTGTGATAATGTTTGTGATGTCTTTGATTAGGGTTTTGAGGACCCTGAGAGTGAGATAGATGAGGATGTGAGAGAGAATTTGAATAAGGCTTTGAAAAGGACTGAGATTTGAGGGAGGAGAAGTTTAAAACCAGGGAAATGGAGTTGGAAGGTGTTTGTGAGGAGGTAGTTGAGGAGTCTTTGTTTGAGTTTTTTGGCCCAAAGTTGTTGTATTGTGAAAATGTTGTTTGTAATGATGATGTTTCTTGTGAGGTTGCTTGTAAGGATACTATGGAAGGTGTTTACCACTCTATGTGTGGAAGACTCGATGGAGTCTTGTATTATTGATGAGTTAAGTGGTTTGGTTGGGTGTCCTTGAGTGACTCCATGTGTTGATGTATTTAGTTCTTGTGGTGCTGTGAGTTCGGAGTTGACTCTTTTTGATGTTGTGTTTGATTTAGAGATTGAGTTGGGAGATCCTTGCATAGTATCTTTTGGAGAAGTTGTAGAAAAATCAATGGATGAAATTGAGATTGGCAACAAAGAAAGGGTCAAAACCTTATTTAGAAACTCTAGAAGTAGCATGGTTTTTCTTAGGGAGGATGGGTGGGATTTGAAAATTTTCGAGTGTGGTTGCGATTTGAGGGATTTGAAATATTTGGATTATGGTTGGGATTTGAAGAATTTGAAGGATGATGTAATTTCCTTGGATGATGAGAATTGTCTCAAAGATTTTAGATCTGAAACTTTTGATGATTTTGAAATCTCATGGATGAGTTTTGTTTACCTGTAAAGGAGTTGTTTAAGAGAAATGTGACATTTGAGTTTGTTGAGAAGTTTTGGATAGATCATTGGATCCGATTTTTTATCGGCTCATAAATATTGCATCATTTTACGAGAAACTTATGCACATGAATGTTTGCAAACTAGGGGGAGGGCTAAATATATCAAGTGTTTTTTCGAAAATTGAAAACCCATAGTAAACAAACTGTAGATAGGTTTGATTTTTGCTAGCTTAGTTGACTGATTTCTTTGTCGTTTTGTAATTGGATTTATTGTGTTTTTCTAGTTTAGGATTTTTTTTGTCATTTTGTTTGATTTGTTGAGTATGAAACTTGATAGCCTTGGTCGAGTTCAATATATTTTGGACAGGTTGGAGCTGGATTTTGTTAGTAGCTGCCGAACATTGTGGAACAAGGTTTTTTTTCTTATAGAGACTCTTGCATTTCATGGGGATTATGGGTTCACGAGCACTTCACGATGCACTTGCTGATGCACTGCACTCGGGGATCATCTCCTGTTCTTATCAAATACTTCCATTCCATGGGTTGGATTTATGTACTTTTTGCACCATCGTTGAGCACTAGCACGACATGAGGCCCACTGCAGCTATATGCAATAAATCTTAGATGCACGCACACATGAGAGAGCACCTGTCAATGAGCACGCATTGTTTTCTTGCGCAATGAGAGTTGGGATGTTCATCACTAAGTTAGGAATCTCTACATGAGTGGTTAAGGTGGTTGGGTGCGCGTCAGTGAGATTATGGGTGGGTGGAGCAGAGTGTGACATATCTTTTTTATGAGCTTTGAGAGGTGAGGTACTTGGTTTGCACTTTGCATGACGCATAAGCACATGTAGATAGGCTAGGCACAGTTCTTCAGTGCATCCATATTTTTTCGTGTGAACATTGATGGATTGGTTGCATACCATGATTCGACATTGCACATTTCTCGAAACATGAATGATTGGGCACTAAGTTCTATTTTGTAGCATATTCCTAATAGGGCACATTGCATTACAACACTTGTCGAAGTGATTAACCCAAAACACAAGTCATGGATTTTTTTAATTTATGAGTTTAAAGAGTGGAGGGTGCGATAGCGAAAGATACAGAAATAGCAGTTCATGGAAGGCTTTATATTGGAGGCCTTGATAGTGAAGTTGTTGAGGAAGCCACTTGATGAAGCTGACTGAATGCTTTGATATGGGGTTTGAACATCAAAATAAGGTTCATAGTAGAGTAGATGGAAGGGAGACCATGATGCTTAACACTACTTTTTCTAGTGAAATTCAAGGACTTGTAGGAGATATCTTGTTGGATTATATTGGTTCCAGAACTAATCTTATGTGCCAAAGAGTAGAATATATCCCTGAATAAGATAAAACGGAGCTCACTTTTATATCTTGTAAATGTAAATGAGGGGAAAGAAGGCCAATTAATGGTAGAATTTTTTGAGGCTTTTGAAAGAGGAGCGAAAGTGCTATGTGAACTCAAAAGCTCAATTCATGCAAAGAAGGTTTTTGAGCTTAAGCGCAAAACAAGAAGAGACATGCTCGAAAAGCAAAGTTTCAATCTGTACAGGCTGAACATGAAGTTAGGAAACAACAAGTAATGTATGAAGAACATTAAGAAGATGAACTTGCAAGAGAGAGAATGTAGGCTAAATGAAACTTCTCTACATGTAATGCAAGTTAACGGTGCTTGATGAACGTAGTGATGGTGATTAACACAGACAGTGGGGAGAGATTCAATGGCTTAATGAAATACATTGGTGGCAGCACAATAACCCATTAAGTAGCCTGCTTGAATGCCAGGGCAATAGCATTACAGAACAACAATAGCATAATCTAAATTGTAGGGAAGATAAAGTGCATTAAAAAAGGCAACTGCTCATGATAACGGTGCTACATGTGCATTGGAAAATTATGATATGAACGATTGATGTTGTGTCAATGCTGACAAAATAATGTTGGAAGATTATTGTGTGCTTTGCTGGTCATATGTGTCTGTGCGGGCAGTGACAGTGGCATTAATAAAAGGGAAGGCAACGTTCTGAAAGGCTAAAACGCAGGCATTGCAGGGAAACACCAACCTGGTAGATGGCGTTATGAGCAAAAAATGACATCTGTTGATAATGCAGGGAATTGGATGGTCAACGCATATCATGACATGTGGCAGTGTTTTCAATACAATAGCCTTAAAGCATAAGGCTATATGTATTATTTAGCCTTTAAGGCTTTTAAGGTTTAAAAAACGTTTAAGCTATAAGGAAAAGCAAAGTGTTAAAAAGCCTTAGGATTTTCGAAAAGCCAAAAGCCAAAAGCATATCAACCATGAGAGTACTTGTGGAAAACTATATAAGGAGGTGTGAATGGAGAACCAAGCTTGCCCTACCCCAATCTTACTACTTGTATGTTGTGAGGAGAGTGGAGGGTCACATGCGGGAGTGTGAACTCTTGTTGTGCTAGTTGTGAAGTTGGAGAATTTGGATGCCAAAGTGCTGAGTGTCAGCCCAAGGTTATCAAGGTATGAAATTTCCATGATGTTGGATTTGTCTTCAAAGTTTGCTTTGACCTTTCGTGCAAAGTGTTGGTGTTTTGGAAATTTTTGTTGGGTGTTTGTGTGATGCTCTACCCGGATTTGGATTTATAGTTTGTTTGAGCTACTGTGTTGTGTATCCAAAAAAGTCAATAATTCTCACTTGCACTCCTTAACGTCTCATTATATCGGGTTGTGAGTGAGGCTTGCTCTCGATCATCGCTCGCGTAACACCATGAAAGCTTGAAAGAGAGCTTGGAAAGAGGAACGGAAAGGTTTGACTTGAAAAGTAACCATGGCTTAAGTCCCCCTAATCCTATTACCTCTCATTTGTCCAAAATACCTTTGAAATTGGAAAAATGTGCTGCTATCTTTGGTTGGCCTCCAACTTTGGTCCAAGACTCCATTAATGCTTCTAGGTCTATTGTCCTCTTGACTTGTGAGACTACTAGTCTGTGAGATGTTCCCTGCCATGCCAATACTTGATGTACCCATGGATTTTCTATTTGAAAAATGGAGAAAATAGACTTGGAAAGGAATTAAAAAGGGATCAAAGACATAGCTATGATACCACTTGTCATGAAGGGACCTAAGAAGAGAGAGAAAGAGGAGAGAGAACATTGCAAGAAAGAGATAAGAAGAGTGCAAAGGAGAGAAAGTTTAGATGAGGAGAGAGAAATATTAGAAGTAGAGAGAGAAAGATAGGAAAGAAGGAGAGAGATGGCTGACAGCCATGAAAGGATAGGAAGAGCTAGAGAGGTGAAGGACAAAGTTGTATTATTGTAAAAAGAATATCCTCCTCTACATATGTCCTTTGCCCTTCTTATATGCACCTACCCACTATCTTACAGTGTAGTGAAAGGACATTGTATCTAGGTAAATAATATTGCTAGTGAGTGATCCAATTTTAATAGATTGGCTAAGGCAATATGTAGGGTAAGTATAAAGTTTGTATTAGTTGACCAAGTGCAATTATATTCGAGGTATGTAATTAATCTAGCTAGTGAGGAGAGGGTTCTTGTATGACATTAGTAATTATAGCACTACTAACTTAGTAGAATTAGATAGAGGTATATTACTATTACCATGTTTATGTGGTGTATGCACATGCTCATGTAGGTGGGTGTGATAGAGCTTGAGTTAGAGTCATTTTTGGGCTATCAAGAGATCAAGTTGTAAAGAGATTGGGATCCTAAGAGATACATGCATACAAGTGAAAATTGGTTATTTGTGCTATATCTATGTACATTGTACAATTAGTCCATATGCAAGTAGGTGTTTACCTAAGAATTATATATTATCCTTCTATAGCAATCAAGGCCTTATACAAATTAGTTAAGTGATTTAGTAAAGTACAAAGAGCATGTTTATGTGTATGTAAGTGTGTCACAATAGAAGTTGCTCAAGGGGGCTAAATTACTTTCTATCTATTACTAGCTTTTACCTTATGATGAGTGAATGATATATTGTGTATATTTAGATAAACCCATGAAGATGTACATTCCTTATGAGTCTACAAGACTTCATGTGAAGATAGATGAAGGTGTGGAAAGATGTGGTGGTAGGGTAGTAAACATCCTATGTGCATTGCAAAACATGAGTACCATACGCTTGGGTTGGCACAACAAGGGAGCAAAAGGGAGGGTGGAAAGGTAGCAAGGAAAAAACTAATTACAAATCATGGGATATAGCATGTGTTATACTAGTATTGAGTGCAACAGAAGTGGAAAAAGGAAGGGGTGTCCACTTTATTGAATTTTTTTAAAAAAAACTCTATCATGATTGTATGAATACATTATCCTAAAGGGCACAAGAAAGATACTCGAGAGAGTGTGTATGTGTGTGTGTGTGTGAATTCTAAAGCCAAAATTTTAAAATTTTAATCCTTTATTATTGAGAGAGAGAGAGAGAGAGAGAGAGAGAGAGAGAGAGAGAGAGAGAGAGAGAGAGAGAGAGAGAGAGAGAGAGAGAGAGAGAGAGAGAGAGAGAGAGAGAGAGAGAGAGAGAGAGAGATATATATATATATATATATATATATATATATAGAGAGAGAGAGAGAGAGAGAGAGAGAGAGAGAGTTGTATTAGTGTGATTTAGGATTCTTGAAAGGTACATAGGACAAAACAACACAAATTAAGATCTTAGTTACAATCCACTTCAGGGGGTGCCATTGGGACAAGTAAAGGAAAACCCAATTTATAAGGCTACAAGGGTTACAATCCACTTCGGGGGGGTGCCATTGGGACAAATAAAGGAAAACCCAATTTATAAGGCTACAAGGGTTACTAAATTAAATACATAATGATCTTGAAGCAACTTACATTTAAGACTTTTTAAATTTGTGTATGATTATTTTGATGTTGCAATAAATTGTCCATTTTCCCTCTTTCCTAGCTACCTTTATCTTACCAAATTCACCTTGTTGTGCTTTGAGTTGTACTAGTGTAATTCCATTTGTGATTAACATAAAAGGCTATTAGATTATCTCTCTCTTTTCCTAAAAGAGTTGGAGAAGAGAAACCTTGTAAGTGAGTAAGATATTCTCAAGAGCTCTTTTGAGTCCTCTTCTCCTTGATTCATGCGAAACACGATATTTCTAAATCCCTCTTTCTAAAGGGGATTTAGGAGGTTGGCTAATATTCAAGAATTAAGTAAATATCCTATTGGAATTTAAATATATTTCCACTTCAAGCTCAATGATCTAGAGAAAGAATGGATGGAATTGATGTTGCAAAGAAAGAAGAATGCCTAGCTAGCTTCATAAAGAGTTCTTCTTGGATAGCTTGATAAGTTCTTTGTCTCTCAAAATGAATGGAAGAGACTAATTGTCATTTTGTGAGCTCTATCTCTCTATCTCTTCTCCTTCCTTCTCCTTCATTTCTTGTTTTGACAAATGAATGGAAGAGTGTGCACATAAAAGTGTGAGTATCATCTCCATTCCTTTCTCGAGTCTTCCTTCTTCTCCTTCTCTTCTCTTCTTGCTTGCAGATGCATGTGGGATGGATTCATGATCATGGGTTGTGTGGAGGACCATTGGAGCATCCACTTGGATTGAAGTTTGGCTAGAGCTTCTCCCCTACCAATGGGGAGTCTTCTTATGAACCTTTGAAAATTCTCTTCCTTTCTAATATTCTTGGGAGAAGAGTAGTAAGACTGGGTGGTAGCTTAAAGCCAAGATTTAAGTGACCCAAGTGAGAGATGGGTTTTCCCATGAGTATTAAAATAGATTCAAAAAATAAATATTCAATTGAGTCCCGTTTCAAGGAGCTTTAATGCATAAACTATAGTAACATAGGGTTATAGGGATAATAATGAGTTTGTAGGATAACAATGATGTAGTGATGTAGGGTTTGCAAGCATATGTACACTTGATTCTATATCATGGGTATGATGCTTACAATTTGTTTTGTAGAATATATATATATATATATATATATATATATATATATATATATATATATATATATATATATTATATATATATATATATATATATATATATATATATATATATATATATATAGAGAGAGAGAGAGAGAGAGAGAGAGAGATTGTGGTTGAGCAAGAAGCAATCCATTATAACTACTTTTAGTTGTGAAGTTGAGTATAAAGTAGCTATCACTGCTATTATTGAGCGTGTTTAACTTAGAAGCATTTTAGTTGATTTGGGTATTGGACAACCATATGCAACCACCGTTTTCACTGATAGTCAGAGTGCATTGGCAGTTGCATTGACCTAATGTTTCATGCTCACACTAAGTACAAGGTGCATTAGCATTATATCGAAGAGAGACTCTCTATAGGAGAGATCAACATGGCCTATATGCCAATACAATACAACCTTGTAGATCTTTTCATAGAGGCTTTGCCTTGTGAGAAGTTCAAAGCTTTGGGGTTATGGCTTTTGTGGAGTGATCATAGCCCACCAACCTCGTCACTTCCTTATATATGAGTGCCAATTCTTGATTACTGAATGGGTAGATTTGTTGCCATGATTTGGTAGTGATGTGTGTGAACATGCTACTAGAGCACTTTTTTTCTTCATTTGGAGGAGGTATATTTTCCGTAGTATTATATATATGCCCACTTATTTTAGGGCACACTCAACCTAGTAAATCTTCTACAATTGTGTGCTCTCAAGCTTATCCTTCTCCAAGCCGTGTGTGCATTCTTGCAGCCCTAAATCAAGTAATCTCATTACACAATGATCAAGAAATGGTTGAGGCATGCTCGATTAGAGTTAAACTCATGGTTGCTCTTTTTAAGCATACTTGTTTTTTAGATGAGAGCAATTATGATTAGGTTTTTATGGAAGTTTATGACTCTTAAGGTGTTTGGGAGGAAGCCTAGTAACTAAAAATTTGGAGTTTCCAATTGCTTGAAGGAATTAAGTGTTGGTGATTCTTAGAGGATTGAGAAAAGCATTGCTAGTACATAAGAAGTTGGTGAAGTCTAAGGGGCCACGATTGTTTTGATTGCTTTTTGGATATATTCCATGCTGCAACTTAGCTAATGTTATAAATATCACTTTTTATTATAGATTTTTGCATCAAGGTCCCCATTAATAAATTCAATGGCTATGCCTCGGCATGCTAAAAGACTACCAAATAATTGATTTTAATATCTAAGTTAAGGGCTTACTAGGGCTTAGGCTACACTATCACAATTACATGTCTCCTAATGCCGCTTGTGTAATGTCTTATAATGTAATTTGATAGTATTTATTAATAGGTAATACGTGCCTTCGACCCAAGGTATAGCATTGCAATGCCACCCAATTGTGAATTTCGGGTCTTTGACCTTTCATATAGCCTGCGGAGCTTCCATCAACCAAGTAATCCCCCTTTGGATGTGTGTGATTCGATGCAACCGTTAGACCCAATCTCCCTTTCGTTGTTTGTAACGGTTGCATAGAAATTACGCGTTGTATGATCAAGGTGGCACGACGAGCGCTATATAACATGAAGGAGCAACTGCAAGCTTCACTGCTAGTTGTGCGTGACCGTATGAAACATCAGGGTGCAGCAAATGCAGTGATAATCGTCTGCAGGTGTGTACAGACCGTCATCGGCCTCATTATTTCTGTGAACGAGAGAGAGAGAGAGAGAGAGAGAGAGAGAGAGAGAGGTAGAGAGGTACATTTTCTTGCATTTGCGGCCTTCTAGTTTCTGTTTGTGTTGCCTCGGTATGATTTGATACCAGGAAGGACCGAGAACATTCCTGTAAATCATCCTTGCCAGGTACTTGCTTCCTAACGATGAAAGCAGTTCATGTCTTGGCCTTCGAAAGGCAACGATTGTGGCCCTTGTCTGTTGTTTCTACTTCCAATGCATTGAGCTGGCTAAACAATTCCTGCATTTTCCCCTTCCAATAGCAAGATTCTTATTTCTGGTAATCTTATGCCATTGAAGTTCTCATCTGAAGACAAAATATACGCTTCCATAAGTTCTATGCTTGGGACGATTTCACGCAAAATATTTGGTGAAGAAGCATGGGTGTCATGGGCGAGGATTTGGGTTGTTGAAGTGATCCAACTGATGCAAATCCTGCTCTTGCAAAATACATCACCACTCATCAGACGAAGATCACAAAACCCTTCCAATGCTCCTCGACTGTGCATGCTACTGAACTTCCTTGCTATGGACTGAAGGTGGGTTTTACCATTTATGCTGTAGTGTTTTGCAATTGGACTCCTCTTGGCTCGCAGAGTTCTACAATAGTTTTGAGTTCGATGAAGAGTATGTTGGAAATTTTGAGGCTTCAGCTAAAGACTATAATGTTGAAGCTAGTGATGAATGAAAAGATTCATAGAAAGTACATTCTTGAAGGTCATGTTGGATACTATATGAAAATGCTGCGAGAGGAGCCTGAAAAATATCAGTTCCAGTTCATTGCCTTTATCAAAGAAGAAATAGAGTGAGAAGAGCTTGAAAGTAAGAGGAAGAGCTAAAAGATGACATCTTTAGTGCTCAAAATTTATAGGCCCCTTTTTATGCTTGGTTTTCAAAGTGTAAGCTTTTTTGAAATGTCTACAATTCATATTAAGGTTCAACTTATCATTCTTATATTTTTCTCGTCTTTTAAGAAAAAATTTAGAGCAAGGCATGACTCACCCTAGGGGTCTAAATCATACTTCAATCATACTTTCATACCCATACATGTATGGAAGTATGAGACATATATTATCAACTATGCAACCTCCTAGTTTTCTTGCACAGGGAAAGGAGGACCATGTTTACCAATGGAATGATTGCTTCTTCTTACAGAGTGGTTTCCATTGTTCGAATTGTGACCCCTACCTTTATTACAAGGTTGTGGGTGACGTGTGTGTTGATAATCTTGTATGTTGATGATCTCATTATCACACCGAGTTCAGTATGACAGGTCTTGGGATCCTATACTTCTTCCTTGGTTTGGAGATTTATCACAAGGCACAGGGAATCTTGATTTCCCAGCACAAATATATCTTCAAGGTACTTTCCAGGTCTAGTATGGCTGAGTATCGGTCTATTTCTTGCCCCATGGACCTTGAGTCCAAGTTATTGGCAGCAAGTGATCCCCTTCCAGATGCTACCTGCTACAAGTGCCTTGTTGACTCTTTGATCTAGCTAATTCACAGACATCTCTTTTGTGGTGGCTTTGCTGTCTTCCTTATGAAGTCTTCTACTTAGGCAGCAAACTCATTGGAGAGTTGCTTTGTGCATTTTGCGCTATCTATAGGGGACTCAATCCTATGGAATCATGTATGAAGAGAGAGCCACTCTTTCTGGTTGGAGCAACTTGATTGGGTAGGTGATGTGGATTAGAGACGGTCCACACAAAAAGTCAATAAATAAAGAAAATGCAGCTAAATTGCTAGAGCTTCAATGTCTCCATCAAAGTCTAACAGGAGATCACAACTAGGAGATGATAGATTAACATGACAAACACAGGTAGGCTAATAAGATTACCTTATTCATATACAAGATTTGTGCGATGAGATTATTCAGGATACTGAATTGGTGAATATCACACTGAACTCTCTTCCAGAGTTATATCTGGGTTTTTGCATCTCTTTGATTTTGTCATGGAGGGGGGAGGCAAGCAACCCCTTACATTTGTGGAGTTGGAAGGCCTCTTGTTGTAAGAGGAGCATACTTGGAAGAATGTTACATAGTGTTTAGGTGATGTGGCTATGCTTTTCAAATTTAAAGGCAAGGGTAAAGCTAGGCAAGCAACCCCTTATATTTGTGGAGTTGGAAGGCCTCTTGTTGCAAGAGGAGTATACTTGGAAGAATGTTACATTGTGTTTAGGTGATGTAGCTATGCTTTTCAAATTTAAAGGCAAGGGTAAAGCTAGGCAAAATGCAAAAAATCAGCAAAAGGGTGATGGTAGACCGCCATAACACAAGGCTGTCTAAGACTTAGATAACTCTAAAAGAAGGAAAAATGTCATTATTGCAAGAAGCTTGGTAACTATATTGATGAATTGCAAAAGAGATTGGCCAAGGAGAAGAAGAAAGACTCTGGTTTGGCTATCCAAGAGACATCAACCAACAAATTGGCAGATGGTGATGCTTCAACCAACTTGGTAGAGGAGTGCATTTCTCACATACAGTTATGATTCTTCTATGGCTGATTCAGCATTTAATGCTGCTAAAATGCAGCAAACATGGTATTTTGACAATGGTGCTTCAAAGCACATCACTTCTAGGAAGTGCTTGTTTATTTTTTTGCATTCATCCACTGTTTGGAAGTGTGTCACATGTGCAAACAACAGCAGTCATGATGCATGTGGCATTGGGGCAGTCATTATTACTACTGTAGATGGTTCAAACTTCATGCTTCTTGATGTATTATTTGCGCGTAGCATTAAAAAGAACTTGTTGTCTATTTTTATTTTCAATAAGTATGGCTTTCAGGTCATGTTTGAAGATGACAAATGTATTGTTAGAAATAGGGAGATAGATGATGTATTCAAGTTGTCTGGCATCCTGTACAAGGGTTTATTCTTGTTAGATAGTTATAGCCAATGGTCCCATGATGCTTTGGTAGTCACTAGTCTTACTCTTGCTATGCAGAATGTGAAGCTTTGATATGCCCATTATGAAAATATGAGCTTTGGGAGTTTGATGACCCTTCAGAGGTGTCATATGGTAGATGTATTGCTTCCAATGGAGACTCCACCTCCTCATGCATACGAGGGATGTATTTTAGGCAAGATGCACAGGTTTGTCTTAAAAAAGGATGGTGTAGTGTGTGCTGTCCGAAAAATGCAACTTATTCACTTTGATGTTTGTGGTTCTGTGAGGATACGTGCATTTGGGGGTCATCTTTACTTTGTTACATTTATTTATGACTACTCCAGGTATACATGGGTGTATGGACTGACGGCTAAATTTGATATATTCATGTATTTTAAACATCTTGTAGCAAAGCTTGAGGTTGAAATTCATTTAAAATTACAAACACTTTACACGGTTGGGGGGGGGGAGTACATATCTCGTGCATTTGAGACATATTTGTTGGATCGTGGCATTATGTATCAAGCCATTGTTAGAATGGCTCCTTAGCAAAATGAAGTTGTTGAAATGAAGAATCACACTCTCATGGAAATGATTTGTTGTATGTTGCAAATCAGGGGCTGCCACATAAATTTTGGTTAGAAGGGCTTTAGTGTGCCCATCATGTATTGAATTGTACACCTACAAAGGCTTTGAAGATGATCACACTGTTTGAAGCTTGGCATGGCAAGAAACTCAAAGTTGACTACTTTCGGATGTTTGGTTGCATAGCCTATGTACATGTTCCAAAATAGCTTTGTGGGAAGCTTGATGATAAGGTGTAAAATGCATTTTTATTAGCTACAGTTCAGAAAGCAAAGGCTATCATATGTGTGACCCATGCATGAAGAAGCTGTTATTAGTAGGGATGTTATATTTGCTGAAAATGCAACATTTTCACATGACTAGTTTCAAATGCGAGCCACACATGACATTGGTGATGTTTTTGAAGGCCTTTTACCACTTTCTTTAGAGTCCATGCTTGCTGTAAATGGCAAGACAAACGTGTTACAGCAAGCTGTGGCTGCTCCATATGCTCCTGAACAGCAGGCTATTGATGAGGGTTTGCCACATGCAATGGAGGCAACAGTTCAACATGAAAGGGCTGCTGTAAATGCAGCAAAAATAGTCTCAAGATAGCTATTACAAACTCTCTAGGAGAGTAAAATGGATGCCCCACTACCCTAGCACTCTAGAAGGGCTGCCAAGCATACAACACATGATGCAAGGGGAGGGGGGCATGTTTGGCCGATGTAATGGAAGTAGGTGATTGTGATTTGGATGCAGGCCATGTAGGAGAAGTTAGAGTCCATTGCCACTAACTCTATATGGGATCTTGTGGATCTACCACCTAGCAAGAAGGCCGTTGACACTAAGTGGGTTTTCAAACTCAAACGTAAAGTTGATGGCTCAATTGATAGGTACAATTGGTAGCAAAAGGCTATGCATAGAAGAAAGGCATAGAGTACGAGGAAACATTTGCTCCTAGCTATTACAAACTCTCTAAGAGAGTAAAATGGATGCCCCACTACCCTAGCACACTAGAAGGGCTGCCAAGCATGCAACACATGATGCAGGGGGAGGGGGCATGTTTGGCTGATGTAATGGAAGTAGGTGATTGTGATTTGGATGCAGGCCATGCAGGAGAAGTTAGAGTCCATTGCCACTAACTCTATATGGGATCTTGTGGATCTACTACCTAGCAAGAAGGCCATTGACACTAAGTGGGTTTGAACGTAAAGTTGATGGCTCAATTGATAGGTACAAGGCATGATTGGTAGCAAAAGGCTATGCATAGAAGGCATAGAGTACGAGGAAACATTTGCTCCTATATCTCGTATGAGTACGGTGAGATGTGGGATCGCGATAGCTACACATTATGGTTGGAAAGTACATCAGTTGGATATTAAAACAATATTCTTGAATGGGGATTTGCATGAGGATGTTTATGTGTCCCGACCTCCAGGGTTTGTGAATAAAGGGAAAGAGCACATGGTATACAAGCCGCATATGGCTCTTTATGGTCTTAAACAAACTCCTCGTGTGTGGTACTCAAAAATTGATGCATATTTGGCCAGCAAAGGGTTCAAAAATAGTCCAATTGCTCCTACTCTATACATTATGAATGAAGGGGGGGACTTGCTGATTATCATTCTTTATGTGGATGACATGCTGCTCATTGTACCTAAAGAGGAAAAATTTGCAGATTTTAAGACTGAATTAAAACATGCATTTGCTATGTTAAACATGGGTTGTCTACACTACTATTTGGGGATTCAGTTCACCCAAAATCAACATGGTTTCATCATGTCGTCAGAGTCATAGTATGTGGATAAGCTGTTACATAGGTTTAATATGGGAAGTTGAAAACCTATGTGCACTCCTATGGCACCAAGCTTAAAGCTGTCTATGCATGATGATGAAGAGATGTATAATGTTGCAATTTACAACCAGGCTATTGGCTGCCTCATTTACCTTTGTAACAGAGGTCTTGATATCTCAGGTAAGCAGATATATGCACAGCCCATGGCCACACATTGACAAGTTGTTAAGTAGATCTTTAGATACAAGGATGGATTGTTGTCTTTATTATTCAATGTCAATACCGGAATAGATAGAGTTGCTATGGTTTGGCTATGCATACATGTCAAACTCTTTCTATCATATTATGCAGCATTACTACAAGACAAGGTTGATAATCACTTAATCTATAATACCTATAATTTTTACCAAGAGTCCTCTATTCAACTAGGAGAAGAGATAAAAGATTATCTTCTCAGTAAGGGATGTCTCATGCACTCCCTAAAGCCACTTTCAAAAGAGTAAGCAGAGAGAGAGAGAGAGAGAGAGAGAGAGAGAGAGAGAGAGAGATAAGGGGGGAGGAAAGAAAATATAAGAATAAAAGAGAGAAAAGGCTCCAACTTAGTTAGGTACATCACACATTCATTACATCTAAGGGTCCTCTACTTAGGTGCATTTTGGTGGCCTTGGTCATGACTAGCTTTGGTTTAGATTGGGTTGGTGATGCAGACACTAGGTAGTTTGCTAGTGGACATTGTTTCTTTCTTGGCCGTTTATGCATTTCATGGCTAAGCAATAAATAACCTACAGTGGCTACCTCGTCTTGTGAGACTATAAGTACAGGGCAGACTTCACAGCAACATTGGAATGTGTATGGTTATGTAGACTGTTGGCTAATCTACATTTACACTTGGAGGGTCCTACACCCATTCTTTCTGACAGTCAGAGTGTTATTGCAATAGCACGTAATCCTGGGTTTCATGCTCGCACAAAATACATCGAGGTGCATTACCATTATGTTAGAGAGAGATGTTATGCAGGAGAGATCATCTTGATGTATGTATCCACACATAAAAATGTTGCAGACATTTTTATCAAAGAATTATCACGTGGGAAGTTTGAGGCTTTTCGAAAGTCCATAACTTATTACCCTTTGGTAAAGATTGATCATCCTTATACTTTATAACATTGGTACTGTAGGGGGTTGTTAGAATTTGGTAAGCTTGGGCAATGCCCAATGTATTTTGTATGGTGTGGACACTTATTCTAGTGTCAATGTAGTGTGTGTACCTAGTGTCTTTAAACATTAAGATAGTGACATTGGGAACTAGAGTAAGTTAGCCTAACTCTAGTTAGTTGGTGGAAGACTGGTTAGGTCAACTCATGACCTAAACTAGGTTGTACTTTCACTCTTTTAGTTTAGTTCAGCAAGTATACTCTACTCCTACTCTAGATAACTGTTTAGAAAGGTGCTTTTAACATCCATCCAATACAACGGCCAACCATGGTGAGCTGCTATTGCTAATAAGAGGTAGATTATGTCAACCATGCTATGGGTGTGATGGTCTCTTCATAATCGTTGCTATACTTTTGGCGAAAACCTTGCACTACAAGGCGAACCTTGTATTTAACCAAAGTTCCATTAGCTTTCATTTTGGTCCTAAAGATCCACTTAGTTCCAATGACTTTCTTATGTCTTGGACAAGCCACTAAGGCTCAAGTTCCGTTCTAGTCAATGCTCTCAAGCTTCTTATCTATGGCCTCATGCCATTGTGGATGCTTTATAGGCTCTTGCTAGTTCTTTGGGCTTAGAATGTGCTATGAAATTTGCCATAAAGACATCGCAAATGTAGTTGTAGGTGAACTCAAAGTTCTCGGTAATTAGCTAGGAAAGGAAGTGAGTCACTACATAGAGTCCCCACCAAGTTGTGCCTTGCTGTAAACAATCACTAAACTAGCGTGAGAGTCTATGATCTTGACTGTGGTTGCAATAAAGAAAACTACTCGTTCAATTGGGTAACTTGCCAAACGGATAGAAGGTTTACCCCAAGCTGGGGGCACATAGTATACATCATCCAACGAAGGGGTGAGAGCACAATGGAAGAAGGATATGAACACATAAAAAAAAAGAAAGAGTCAAGAAGAAGAAGAAGAAAGAAATCTGCACTGAGTGAAGATGAATGCTGAATACAACAATGTGGACATAGAGAAAAAAAAAGAAAGAGTCAAGAAGAAGAAGAAAGAAATCTGCACTGAGTGAAGATGAATGCTGAATACAACAATGTAAACGCCCCGAACAACGTAGTATGCTTAACAATTATGATATTCACTTGTTTTCGAGATTTAATATAAAAGAGAATGAACACTTAAAGCTGAAAATGAAAAATACTCACAAAATTACAGCCATGAAAATGTAAAAGTAATGGAGACAAGATTGAGGGTTGAAGATGGGCAACCCCCCCCGGAAAGAATGCATTTCTACTCAACCCAAGTCCTTTAGGGAAGAGCTCAGTTACAATCAACCTGAGAGTGAGGAGAAGTAATTCTCACTCTCACAAGATCATGCAAAGATGTACAAACACACATGCATTATCTACTATGCAATGATAAGAATTGATTTCTTTACAGTATGAGAGAAGAAAGAGGGGAAATCAGCCTTTCTTCATCGTTGATCAGCAGTACATGTATAGGGCTTGCTTCTTGTTGCTAAAATGGAAGAAAGAGCTCGAGAAGGAGGTGCTGTAATGAATTTATAGGCTTGCTGTCCTGTAAAACAGCAGTGATAGAAGAGGGAATATGGAGGAATTTGATAATGGAGAAGTGGGGGATGATGATGGGGATGGATGGGGCGAGTTTCTGGCTATCTGTGGGTGTTGTACATGTTACAACAAAGAAAAATGATGCTGAATGAAGAAAAACGAGCTCTTATTTATAGGAGAGGGAAGAGCTAGTACAAAAGGGAAAAGTGGAGTAGCACAAGACAAGTGTCCAGCCACATGTCATGAGATGTGACAAGTGGTGGGACACTTGGAAACTTGTGTGACAAGTGTCTTGACACTTGTCTCTTCTCTATGGCCTTCCTTTTTGGGCTGAATACTGTCAAGAATAGAAACAACCAAATTTAGTAAGCACAGTCAGGGTACAGAATTTACTATTTTTAGAATGTTATCCCTATTTTTTTGGACTAGCATTTTTAGGCTAATTCGAGGCTCCTAAAATTTAGGGACCTCCTAAAATTTAGGGACCCCCCAATATGGGTGTCATATGAAAGCTTTTTCCGTATACATCGCAAAACGGTATCAGAATCTTCATGTGACTTTCCTATGCAAAGAAATGTGCATTTCAAGCTTTTAGCCCACACATGCACATTGTACAAGCATTTCATGATCATGCCATTTTGTTGATTGTAACTGTCTGTTTTGGCGGATCTAGCCTACACTTCAAGGCATCAATCCTTTCTGTGCGCGAGTCTAACCCTGATATGCGTGAGTTCTAGTCACAGGTGCCCAATCGGGCCATATAGGTGGAAGTGTGAACTATCTTTTCTCTAACCCGCCGCGTGGGTCCACCATAACTTGTGACCACTCATCAGTGGGCAGCTCCAATGCACTTTTCTTTTATATCTAATTAGTGCAAAGGAAACAAATTTAATAAATCATTATATAGACAAATTAATAAAAAAGGATACAAATTGTGTTTCTATAGAGTTGTGACAAACAATGTGGTCTGATCAGTCTCTGTAGGCAGTCCGAGGGGTCAATGAGGGCACCAGATCAAGTTGAGAATGATGATGGCAGCAACAATACTGAAGAAAAAGGAGAATGCTGGAGACGGAAGAGTGAATCAACAACCTGTAGAAGAATGTGTCTGCCAAGTGAGAAGGGTCAGCTATAAATAGTTGTAAATCCCAAAAATTGTTTGACTTGCCATAATGGCCCCCAAATCTAACCGACTTGCCTAAAATGGCATGTGATTGCAATAAATGCAGTCCGATTGCACAAAAAATTTGAGGAAAAACGGAAAATAGGCATCCGAAAACTTGCATTGCAATACAATGCATTAGAAAATGGTAAACCTAAATAATTAAAGCAACCAAATAGAAAAAACGAAATGAAGCTAAGGAAGCAAAAACATTAAGCTCAAAATAACAACTTTTAGTGAAAACACAAGAATGAAATGGAAAGCTAATGGCAGAATAAGCCAATTATAAGAACCAAGGCAATGAATGACTTTAAAGAAATGATGGCACAACATCTTGGGCAGGCATGCATTGATAGGGGGTGAATACCAAAGTGATAGACATAGGAAATGTGCCTAATATAGAAGAAATGCACACAAAAATGCCAAAGCTCCCATGTCTTTGTCAAACTCTGACAAGAGCTCACAATCAAGACTAACAATCATAAAATAGGCAAGCTAACATGCCATCTCAGATCCTATGAGTGTCTGAAGATCCAACAATTTCATGTGATGAAGCATGGAAGTCTTGGGCGAAGGCTTCATGTGAAGAAATCCATTGTGTTGTCCTGCATGGGATAGTAAACCACCAACAAGAACATAATGGTACTGAACCTCAATGTGCTTCATGTGGGCATGAAACACGGGGTTCTTAGCTAGAGCTAGGGCACTCTTGTTGTCCACACGTAGCTGAGTGGGTTCTCTCTGGGAAAAACCAATCTCCACCAATATCTGACAAAGCCACATGGCCTCCATAGTAGTCGGACAAAGGGCGTGGCACTTTGTTGTCGTAGAAAAAAGTACCACAATAGCTTACTTCTTACTGCTCCACGAGATAGCTTCGAAACCAAGGGATAAAGCAAAACCTATAGTGGACTGTCTCTAATCCACATCGCCTACCCAATCAAGTCACTCCAACCAGAAAGAGTGGCTTCCTCTCCATACATGATCCCATAGGATCGAGTCCCCTATAGATAGTGCAGAATGCGCAAAGTAGCTCTCCCGTGAGCTTGAGTAGGAGTCTTCATAAAAGAAGATAGCAAAGCCATCACAAAAGAGATGTCCATGAATCAGCTAGATCAAAGAGCCAACAAGGCACTCGTACTGAGTAGCATCTGGAAGGGGATCACCTGCTACCAATAACTTGGACTCAAGGTCCATGGGGCAAGAAATAGACCGACACTCATCCATACCAGACCCGGAAAGTAACTTGAAGATATATTTGTGTTGGGAAATAAAGATCGCCTATGCCATGTGATAAATCTCCAAACCAAGGAAGAAGTATAGGATGCCAAGTTCTGTCATATCGAACTCGTGTTACAATATCTCTGGAGTCCAATCAACCTCCTGTGAGTCACTCTGTGTGATAATGAGATCATCAACATACAAGATTATCAACACACACTTGTCACCCACAACCTTGTAGTAAAGGTTGGGGTCATGATCCGAATCATGGAAACCACTCTGTAAGAAGAAGCGATCGATCCATTGGTACCAAGCTCGAGGAGCTTGCTTTACACCATAGAGAGCCTTCTGCAACCTATAAAGATGGTCCTTCTTCCTCTTTGCACAGAAAAACTAGGAGGTTGCATAGTTGATAACACACGTCTTATACTTCCATACGTGTATGGGTATGAAAGTATGATTGAAGTATGATTCAGACCTTTGGGCTGAATCATATGTTGCCCTAATTTTTTTCTTAAAAGACTAGAAAAATATAAGAATGATAAGTCGAACCTTAATATGAATTGTAGACACTTCAAAAAAGCTTACACCTTGAAAAACAAGTATAAAAGACATTGAAGTTTCACAAGGGGACTATGAATTTTGAGATTATAATCAGCCCACAAAGATCACAAAATGTCATGACTCATTGACTCATAAATTATAATCGGTCCACTAAGATCACAAAATGTCATGACTCATAATACGTCATAGTACTCTAGACTCTATAGAGGCCACTCAAGAGATTGATGACACAAGGGTCAAGACTCCGAATTGTAGACTTGCTATGGCATGAGCTACTCAAGTTGACTCATGAATCATTTTCATCTCCAGCATTGAGACTGATGACACAAGGGTCAAGACTCCGAATTGTAGACTTGCTATGGCATGTGCTACTCAAGTTGACTCATGAATCATTTTCATCTCCAGCATCCTCATTCTCATCTCCAGCACACACTAGCGGTATCAACATTTGATGCACCTACTGTCAGAGGAGCTGAAATCTCATCATCTTCCTCTCTCATTTCCTGCAAAGCAAGCAGCCTTTCATCATCCTTTTCCTTGTTAGCATTTCCAAGGTCACTTCTATCTTCTCAAATCCTCTTTCTTTCAACTTGCTAATTAGACACAAATTGATATGTATAAAAGTAAGATTCTCTGTATTCTTTGGCTTAAGCTTGTTCCTTTTCTTCATATGGATGAGAGAAAAAGTCCCCCAATTTCTCTCACCATGGTGAAGCACATGGTGTCAAGTGCTGTAAATTTGGTGTCTTTGCCCCAAAAGCTTCCCACCACTTTACACCTTGATGCATCCTCTTCTCATCCTTTGCAATAGGACGTGCAAATGCACGTGACTTAGACTTATACTTATCTAGTTCATCAAACAACTCCCCTTGAACACTTACATCATAGTTTGAAACACGTTCAACTACATCCATCCAACCCTTACTCACCTCTCTATCATTGTCGGGATTCTTTGCTCTCCAAATAGGATGGAGCACAAAAGCAGTAGCATGCAATGGAGAGTGCATCATGTTCCATCGGTCTACATAAAGTGCCTTGAGTTGTTGTGGCTTGGAAGCATCAAAAACCTCAAGACTTTCAATCTTTTCTATCATGCGATCAGTGAGCTCATACACCAATCCCATAGTGGCACCCTCTCTATCAGCAAGATGCAAAATCTTTAAAATTGGAGCACATAGCTTCACAATCATCTTGGCATTGGTCCAAAATGAAGAACCCAAGACAATAGATGAAACCTCCAAAGCCTTGGCACTTCTGCTCTCTTTCTTTCTGCAATACTCATCACTAACAACCATGCAACGCAATCCATTGAAGACTCTCTTACATTGATAATGGGTCAATGATGTGCATTAGACCATCCATCACAAACAATGCTACAGTCATATCTTTTTCCTTTCTCTCTAAGATCAAGCAAATCTCTTTGCACACGTTTGACCTCATCATCCAATTCTTTAGTGTGCAAATGATGGTATGAAGGGGCCTTGAAGCTTGGGCCAACATTTCCGATTGTCTTCACCATGTTAAGAAAGTAAGGGCTCCTCACCTTCCAATGAGGAATGTCCTTTGCATAAAAGAACCGATGAAGGGCAATTGATGCCTCTTTCCTCGCTTGTATGTCCCAACTTTGAAATAAGGGGCCTTCCCTAGCATTAGCTTTGCGCTTTTTAGGCATCTTTAGCTTGAGAGGAACAAATAGCCACATTGGCACTAGAACTTCCTGATGCATCTCCCAAACGAGAAACCTTTGCATGAACTCATGGGAGTAGTTACATGCAATCTATGAACTACACCTTCTACATCTTGGGGCGGACTAGAGCATTTGTCAACCCCAAATCCCTTCAGCCCCAAGATGTGGCCATGAATATTAGTGGGGCCACCATTCCATGTGCGGGAACAATATTTGCATTGCATAATATGCTGTCCATTCTTCAATTTCTGCAATCAGTCACAAATCACCACTCTTTTCCTTGCTTTCGAACCATGCTGACCTAGAAAACTGAGATGAGAGAGAGAGAGGATGGGGCTGAGTACTCGAGTGAGCACATTGCAGTTTGCACATGCTGCCCTCTCGTGAAGCTCAATTTCTGCACACACTTGTGAAACTGAATTTCTGCACACACTGATCACTGAAGTCTGAATAGTGCTGGTTGCACACGTGTAGGGTGAGAGTTGACCACACAAGCTGCACACGCAGAAAAAACGCAGAGAACTCAGGCAAAAACTGCTGCAAACAAGGCGCGAGGAAGAAATCATCAAATTGGGGCAGTCATGGCAATTTTTCTTAAATGTGAAAAAAACGTCAAGTATGAAATGCCATATCATATGTTTTCAAACTAGATGTTTTCAAGCGTTTGGTATGATGATTCATACGCGCCTAAATCCAAGTGTGGGAGGTTGTAAGATATAAATCTCCTCCTCCAAGAAACCATTTAGAAAGGCCGACTTCACGTCCATTTGATCCGTCTAATAAACCAGCCAATGGTGATGAGTGGCTAGAGCCAAGATAGCTCAAATAGTGGACATTCGAGCTATAGATGCAAAGGTCTCAAAGTAATCCAAACCTGCCCGTTGAGAGAAGTCCTTGGTAACAAACCGGGCTTTATGCTTGTCTAAGGTCCCATCTGCATGATACTTAGTCTCATAGACCCACTTAACACCAATCACCTTCTAACTTCCAAGTCTAGTTCCGCACAATAGAATCGAACTTAGCTTGCATAGCACTATGCCAAACCTCCTATGCAAGAGCCTTATCAACTATAGTAGGCTCATGGTCTTGAAGAATCTTTGACATAAGGGCATAATTCACGCAGAGTGAACTATCCTGTTGGGCCTGCTAATCTGCATGGACCAAGAGGCATCTCAAGGAACTGAGTAATCCCTAAATCATGTATGAGCCTCTGATAAAATCGAGGAACAGTGATAGGCTGAACCTATTGCAAAGGAGATTGTGAGGCCTCCTGTACCTATAAAGCACCTTTCTGTGGAAGGGACTCCCCCTCTCTAAGGAAAGGTATACCCTCCTCATTTTATGAAGAAGGCTGCCCCTCGAACAGCTCAATTCTCCCCAGAGGCAACCTGAGGAGACGAGGAAGGGTAGAAACACTCAATGATGAGTTAGTAGATGAAGGAGCCATCAAAGGTTGAAGGGGAGAGGGAGAAGAGGAAGGAGGGGGAGGAGTCGCAAACGAAGAAGGGGTGTCAAGGGGTAACTTGGAAGGAAGGGGAGGGGCTGATGGTAGGGGGGATCCATCGATGACGAAGAATCACCTATATCAAAAGAACCATCAATCGGATCTTTGGAGGTTGTAACCTTATTGAAGATCACATTCTACTCACCTTGATCTTTCGAATCTTTGGGTTGTAGAGTCAATAGCCCTTCGTGGTCATGTTGTAGCCCACAAAGATGAGCTTCTTCGACTTAGGGTCGAGTTTGCTCCCTCTTTTCTTACTGTCCACATGGACATATGCCTCCCACTCTAAGATGTGAAAGTGGAAGACTGAAGGCTTCTTCCCAAAGAAAGCTTGGTATTGAGTCATATCCTGCAATGTTGAAGTAGAGGACCTATTGCAAATATGTACTGTGGTAGCTACAACCTCACCTCATAAGGAATGGGAAAGACTCCTATGCTTGGGCCATTTTCAGCATGGTCTGATTGGTGTGCTTCACCACACCATTCTTGGATGCCATGTTTGGGTGGCAATACTCCACCCGAATCCCATGATCCTTCCAAAATTGAGAGAATAGGTTAGAACAAAACTCGCCACCATTGTGGTCTACTCGTACACCACGAACTTTAAAAGAGGTTTGTGTTTTCGCAAATACCTTCCACTTGTAGAAGTGGGAGTGCACCTTGCTCTTATACTCCAAGAGATAGGGCCACACATAACGACTAAAGTCCTCAACAATCAACATAAGGCCGTGCCCGTAAGTCCACAAAGGTCAATGTGTACCAACTCAAGCTGTATCGAGGCCCTCTAAGTAGCAACCTGTGGATGAGGCTACCTATGCTGCTTTTCCCTCAAGCAACTAGAGCAAAGAGTGTGAACATGAGGGAAATCTAAAAGTCTCTCCACCATCTTCTTCCTAGAAGCCCATTGAATAGCATCAAGGTTTAAATGCCCATAATGAGCATGCCCAAACAGTCCAAGCTCATGGCAGGTCTACGCAGCAAGGGTTGTGAGTTTGTAAAGTCCACCCTCCTGTATACTTATCCAAAGAGCAGCTCTTGTAGATGTATCTCACTATGATTGCAGCCTAGGTGAAGATGACTCGAGTACCTAGCTATGTAAGACCATAAACAGACAAGAGGTTAAAGCCCAAATGTGGTACATATAGGACTTTGCCTGAAGAAGTATGCCGATTAAGTAAGAGGGGAATGGTCCCCACTCCATGCACAGGGATGGAAGAGTTGTCACCAATGGTGACAGATCCCCCTTTGGATCTCATGACTTGAAGCCAATCTTGGTTGTAAGTCATATGGGAAGAGGCCCTACTATCCATAAACCAAGGCTTTTCCTCAGAAGAAGAAGCAAGTGATGTATCCTCCACCTCCAATAAGTATATAAAGATGGACTCTGTAGTAGCGGATGTGGCCTTTGAATCCTTGGACCCCTCCTTGGGCTTCAAATGGGGATGCTTCTGCTAGCAATTCTCCTCGGGATGAGTGCCCTTGCCACAATGAGGCCACTTAGGCGGCTTCTTGAAATCCTTGGAATCATCCTTCTTGTCCTCTTGTTTCTTAGCCTGGGACTTCCCCTTCTTCTTCCCTCCCCCCAAACTTGCTGTAAAAGCTTTTGTGGATCTGGATCCACTGATGTTGATGTCTCTAAGAGCCGCTCGGCATGCTCTAAGGCTAGCGGGGCAAGGTTCTCCCAAAGAAGTGTATCTCAGGTCCTTGAAATTAGAAGAGTGATATACACCACATTGAACTTCAAAGATGGCATCTGAGTCAATAGAATCATGGCCATGTCCTTGGAAGATATAGTCTGTCTGAGAGGTGCAAGCTCATCTCTCATGTCCTCCAATTTGTTGATGTGGTCCTCCATGGAAGGAGAATCATCAACAGTGAGCATTCAAAGCTTCTTCTCAAGGGATATGTGGTGGGCAAATGTCTTCTGATGATATAAAGACACGAGCTTCTTCCACACCTCAACTATAGTCTTCAACCAACTTTACTCTCGTGTGTCTCTGGTGCTGCCACTTCTGATCCAATCACCTCACTGACGCCTTGAGTTCTGTGTAGGGACTGATCAATCCATCTTGTATTCAGCTTCCATTCATAGTTTAGTGCAAATTTTCTTCTTCTATTCTCTTCTTTCATTGCAGCCTTCTGTTCCCTTCTCTCTCTGTGTTCGTGCTCTTCTTCAATTGTGTACTCTCACATGGTATCATCACCAAAAGAAAGGACTTGGTGGCTCTAAGAAGAGAAGACTATACTCAGCTTGCCATTTGGAGCAGATTTGTCACGAAGAACATAGATTTTCTGCTTTGTTTGGGCCTTCTATGAAGTATGTGGGACATCTACAATTTCTCTTTGCAGGGTGCAGCTGATTTTCCCTTCACTCGGGCAGCTTGACACTAGAACACAACAGATTTTTGTGTGTTTGCAGGTCTATTAGAGTTATGGAGTACCACCAGTTCAATGCTTTTAATGGCTTAGATGAGGAGTCTATCTATTCTTGTGAAGATAAGCATTCTCACCTGTCAGATCATTGAAATGGGTGACATGAAGATAGAAGATCAAAGCCACATAACTCTGATAGGTCCAGAAGATTGGAGCAGCCTTCTTCCCCCCTCCTACTTCGCTACATGTTTCATACAAGGCCCATACTTCTGGTCTCCACCTTCTATACAAGTGCTTATTCTTCCTTCTTTACCCAAAGAAGATCAACTTGATGGTGCAAACTACTCCCTTTGGTCATGCAAAGTGGAGTGTACTCTCAACACCTTTGACGATCCCAACATTGGTTATATGATGGACCAAGCAGCCCCATGGGATCGGCTCAACTCTCAAGCTCGATCCTTTCTCTTCATGAGTTTGTAGGATTTTTTCCTAGTGTATGTATGTAGACTTCAAACCATAGGGGAAGTTTGGATGAACCTCTCTTCTATTTATTAGTAGAAGGCCTTTGCCCACTGCATCACCATAGGGATGAAACTTTGGATGCTTTCTATTGATGATTCTTCTTCCATGACGGATCACATCAACAAGATGGAGGAGTTGCGGGATGAACTTGCATATCCCTTGGTAGGGACAATGTCATCAGAGGACATGTCAATGATTCTTATCACTCATCTTCCATCTCCCAGTTATGATGTCTTCTATACCAGTTTTCTTACCTTCAGGACACAGGATACTATTCTATGGGAGAAGTTACCTTTGCTTGTTTTGGAGCACAGAGTGACTCAAGGAGATTGGAGCCTAGTGGATCTAACTCTACTAAGGACTTCAAACCGTAGGGGAAGTTTGGATGAAACTCTCTTCTCTTTATTAGTAGAAAATATTTGCCCATTGCATCACCATAGGGAAGAAACTCCAGATGCTTTTTATTGACGATTCTTCTTCCATGAAGGATTATATCAACAAGATGGAGGAATTGTAGGATGAGCTTGCATCCCTTGGTAGGGATAATTTCATCAGAGGCCATGGTGATGGTTTTTATCACCCATGTTCCATCTTCCAAGTATGATGTCTATACCAGTTTTCTTACCGCTAGGACACGGGATACTATTCTATGGGAGGAGTTACCTCTGCTTGTTTTGGAGCACGAAGAGTGACTCAAGGAGATTGGAGCTAGTGGATCTGGCTCTACCAAGACTTTTACTGTAGGTTCAAGAGGGGGGAAGAAGAAGGGTAACAAAAAGGCTAATGACAAGAAGTAGGAAGACAAGAAGGATGAGAAGAAGAAAAAGCCAAAGTATCCACATTGTGGAAAGGCACTCATCATGAGGAGAAGTGTTGGCATAATACCTCTATTTGAAGCCAAGCATCATTTGTTTAGGGTCAAAGGCATTGCACTTCTTTCACTAAGGAGAAACCATGGCTTGTGATGGACAGTGGAGCTTCTTCATATATGACTTATTGACAAGGTTGGCTTCGGGACCTTTGTGCAAGAGGGAGTTCCATCACCATTATGACAATTGTTTAATACTCATCTGCAGAGTGGGGACCATTCCCCTTCTACCAAATTGTCAAGATTCTGCTGCCAATGTACTTTATGTTCTAGATTTGGGTTTTAATCTCTTAGTTGGTCATGGCATGACATAACTAGGTACATGGGTGGTCTTCACCCAAGGTGCTGTCACTGATTAGGATGCTTCTATAAGTACTGTGCTTTGGACAAGCACACAAGAAGTTGGACTCTACAAGCTCACTACCCTTGCTCCTCAGTCTTTCCATGAGCTTGGGCTACTTTGGCATGCCTGTTACATGTGAACTTTGACTCCATTCATTGGACTTCTCAGAAGAATTTGATGGATGGGCTGCCAAAAATTTCCCCATCAATGCTTAAGCATAAGCACATTGAGGTGCATTATCATTATGTTAGAGAGGCTCTCCATGAATGGGAGATTGACTTGGTTTATGTCCATGTATAGGACAATTTGGCAAATGTATTTAAGACTCTCTTGAGAGAAGTTTGAAGCCTTTGACAAGGATTTAGACTTACTACCATTTAGGGATTGATCTGTCATTCCCGTATACATTCACGCCATTCACTGTAGGGGGCCTTGTTACACTTATCATGTCCCTCTGTTGTTTGGTGTGAACACTCCCTTATCCACACACACTTTTTACCTTATAGTTGAAGAGGAGTTTTTTCCCTGTGTGAACACCCACTTTGGGTGTGGTACTATAGTACCTTAGGGGTTGTACTTTTATTCTATCATTCTCACATAAGTGGGTGTGACCTTCCAACAATCTCTCCTCTCTTGCTGTTCACTGTTCATTGTGATTGTATGTGTGTGTGTGTGCACATGCACATGCATGCAGTTGAGCATTGACCCAACAGAACTTACTGTGATCTAACAATATTATTGTTGCCACATGGCATAAGCACATATGAAGGATTGGAAAATTGGATCTTGTGCTAACCAAGCAATGCACACAAACAAGTTTTATCTGCCAAAAATTTTAATCAGCAAAATTTGTTGTTTAATTGTGCAAGCTTTATGTGCCAGGTTTTTGAAACTACTGGTTGTGGAAATTGAGGTCATCCTAATATGCTTATTTTGATTCGTGTTTTAGTTCAAATGGATGCAGAATACTTGAGAAACACAGTTGGACAAACTCTTGCAAAAGGCTGTGCAGAGACAATTAGAGCAGCACCAGTTGACCCCATACAATATCTTAGTTTATGGCTTCTGAAATATGTAGAGAATACAAAGATAGAAAGTAATTTTTGGAAAGAAAAAGAGTCTTTATTACAGGAACAATCAAAAAAGGAGGAAGAGGAAAGACAACGTGAACTTCAGGAGAAAGAAGCTTTACAAAAGGAGTTAGAAGCTCTTAATGAATTGCGTTTGATTCAAAATGACCCTTATCTATTGTTCAATACCTGTTTACAAGTGGTTTCTGAGTTTACTGGTAATCTTCAGTGCCAATTGCATCTTCTTAACAATCCAAAATTGTCCCGACTAATATGCATCTGATACTTATACTCACAGAACCTTAATGCTTGAAAGGTGGTAAATGAACTGAGTAATGCCTTTCGAAATTGACTATATTATGCAACGCAAGCTCTTTGGTCCTGCCTCAGGAGCTCTGTTAGACATGTTCCTTGGAACTCTGATACATACATGATTTGACCAATGTGTATCTTTACTCTAGCTTCACAACTTCTTGTGCCTCTATGTCAATTTGAAAAGTTCAGATGGTTTCAGCTCAGGTCATACTTAGGAGAGAGATAACTATCCCTTGGTTCATCTGGACAAAATCTATGACATCCTTTTCAGAAAATTAGATTACTTTTTCTGGCTGTTTCATGCTTCTGTGAGGCATTTTGCAGTTTAATGAGTGGAGGGCCATGTTGGAGCTAAATCTCAAAACCCTTGATGTCACACGTCATGCAGCAGCTCATATAGAGATGGAGAGAGTTATCAAGGTATGGCATTTTAGTGGTAGTTTGACAACACACTGTTTCTATTGCATGGGCTGTTGGGTATCTCACACGCCTTACTTACGCCTACGCTCATATGGGAGTGTGCGGGTGATCACTAGGACACTGGGGCACTTTTTACTCTCGGTAGGAGAGGTTTTTTCCCCCAGATTATGTGTACTATTTTGTATGTGCTTGTGGTGCACACTTACGGGCACTTACTGTGTTCGGGTGTGAACAGCCCCTTATAACCCTAAGGTATAAGGGTTATCATTTGTACTTTCAGCTAACACTCTATTCAGTACTATTGCATTGGGTATCGTGCTCAACTCTGTCTCTCACTCTCACACTGTCTACTGCACTTCAGCTGCACCTCGATCCTCTCCCATCTGACATTTGGTATCAGAGCTGGTCAGCAGCTCTGCACAACTCCCGAGGATTCTGCACAGCTCCCGAGGACTCAGCCGCCGTCGCTAGTCAGCTCAGGTTTGGGCCTGCATCTGTCTGCCCTGTGCAGACTCGTCAGTCAGCCCATCTCCTTCCTGTAGCAGCGCCGCCAGGAGCCCCGCCAGATTGGCGCCTCTGTGCCCTAGCGCCAGCTCGTCAGACAGCGCCACCAGCTGCCTGCGCCGCCTGGACCTGGAGCTGAAGCCGCCTTGTCTGTCACGAGCCCTGCTCCTGCGTGTGCCAGTTCGTGACCAACGCCGCCCTGTCTGCGAGAAGCTCCACCTGACGCGCCTCCTGTACTTGCAGACGCCGTCGCCACCTAACGCGCCACCTGACGCCGCCTCCTGACGCCGCCCTGTCACGTCCTTGCCAGCTGACGCCCTGTCCCGCCATCTGACGCCCTGTCCCGCCACTGGTACCCTGTCCCGCCACCTGTCTCCTGACACGCCACCAGTGCCCTGACGTGCCGCCTGTGTCCTGACGTGCCGCCTGTGTCCTGACGCGCCATCCTGTACCCTGTACCTGTGCGTCAGTCCGACTGTACCCAGCAGTCATTACCTCGGGAATCGTGCCCGTCGTCAACACGCAGAGGTAACATTCTGCACTTTTCTTTTACACAGGAGTTCGTGCAACAGGTTCAGGTTCAGCATTGGGAAACGTGCTGAACAGCAGGTTCAGTTTTCAGCATTGGGAAACGTGCTGTGTCAGTCTGTGACACATTGAATGCACATTTTGGGGCTTTTGTAACAGACATTTGTGACAGAAATTTTGGGCAGAAAATTTTGGGGCTTTTGATGTTTTAGTGCTGCTGAGCACTAATTGCACCTTGGGAAGCGTGCATCAGTGACAGTTTTTTTTTGACAGAGTACCCTTTGCACATTAATTGCAGACTTGTGTTTGCTGCAATTTCTGGAAATTTGCAGATTTCCAGCCCGTACTGCATTGACATTGCTCTATTGCCTTTTGGGAAATAATGGCAAATCAGGGAGGAGATGCATTCACCTATGTGTCCAAGGAAGACCGATTGGATGGGAACAATTATTCCCTTTGGTCTTTCATGATGAAGAATGTATTAGTGGCCAAAAATTTGTGGGATTATGTCAGTGGAGAGGAAGCACGACCGGGAGTTGTGGCTCCCGCTACTCCTCCTCCAGGAGGACGTGCAAGAGGGCAACCTCAGCTCCCTCCACCTCAGCCCACTCAGCCACTTCCCCCAAGAACTGCAGCTCAGAAAGCTTGGGATACACGGGATGCACAGGCTATGTCGCTGATTGCATTGGCAGTTCAGCGTTCTATCATTCCTCATATTCGTTCAGCAGCTTCTTCACAAGAAGCTTGGTTGACATTGGAGCAGATGTTTGCAGGAAAGAATGAGACTCGCATCTCTTTCTTGAAGAAAGAGCTAGAGACTCTAAAGATGAATGAGGGTGATTCTATGCAGGATCATCTCAACAAAATTCAGGACTTGCGGGAGCAACTCATGAATGTGGATGAGTACTACTCAGATTCGCAGCTGATTTCTACGACATTGAATTCACTGCCTCCCTCTTACTTGGCTTTTCATACTGCCTTGAACCTCACTATGAGGATTTCGAAAGAGCCCATCACTTTCATTCAGCTTGTCAGTTTGCTTCTAGAGGAGGAGCAAACTAGACGGAACAGTGGTGTGGATGGTATAGCCTCTGAGCAGGCTTTTATGTCAAGGCAGAAGGGTAAAAACAGCCAAGGGAAAAATGCTTCGCAGAGTTCTGGTAGTAGTAACACTTCACAGACAAGTCAGAAACAGGGGGGCACGCAAGCCAAGAAAGGAAAATGCCATTACTGCAAGAAGCCTGGCCACTATATCACTGAGTGCAGGAAGCGCATCGCCAAAGAGAAGAAGAAGGAGTCAGGGATGTCTGTTTCTGCAGCTCCTTCCACTGCTAGCGAGTCCGCGTCCTTTGTTGCAGCCAGGGACTATTGTTTTTACACTTGCAGTTATGATGTCTCTTGGGCTGATAGAGCATTTAGCTCTACAGAAGATGCTGACACTTGGTTCTTTGACAGTGGTGCTTCACGGCATATCACATCTCGTAGAGATTTGTTTGCTTCTCTTGGTGCACCTCCCGTTGGGAAGTCTGTTCAGTGTGCTAATAATGCATCATACCCTGTTCGTGGTATTGGGGAGATTCAGCTTACAGCCATTGATGGCTCTATTCTCCGCCTACAGGATGCTTTGTATGTGCCTGGCATTAAGAAGAATCTGCTTTCCATTTCTTCTATGGCACGTTGTGGTTTGCAGGTCACCTTTGATGATGACCGTTGCATGGTCCGTGACAAGGAACACATGACATTGGTCTTGACAGGTTCTCTGTGTCATGGGTTATATGAGTTGGATGCTCTTTCGGTAGATCAGTCTGCATATTTGACATCCACTCTTACTCCTGCTATGTTAGAGGCAGAGTTATGGCATGCTCGTTTGGGGCATGTAAACTATGGCAGCTTGATGCTATTACAGCGTACTCAGATGTTGGATGGATTACCTCTCTTGGAGAGACCTCCTGAGTATTTATGCGAGGGTTGCATTTTGGGGAAAATGCATCGTTTCTCTTTTCCCCGTGATGTTGCTTTTAGAACAACAGCCAGACTGCAGCTTGTGCATTCGGATGTTTGTGGGCCCATGCAGACACAGTCATTGGGTGGTTGTTACTATTTTGTAACATTTATTGATGACTTTACACGTTTTTGCTGGGTCTACTGCTTGAAAAAGAAGTCAGAAGTGTATGATGCATTTTTGGCTTTCAGTGCACTTGTGGAAACTCAGTCTGGTTGCAAGATTAAGACTCTCCGTTCGGACCGAGGGGGGGAATACATGTCCTCTATGCTGAATTCTTATTTGCAGCAGAAGGGCATTATCCATCAGTACACTACTGCATATACTCCACAGCAGAATGGGGTAGCAGAGAGGAAAAATCGGTCACTCATGGAGATGGCCAGATGTATGCTGAAGGCAAAGAGTTTGCCTCATAGTTTTTGGATGGAAGCCGTCATGTGCGCTTGCCACATTTTGAACAGATGCCCTACCAAGGCCTTGAAAACCGTCACACCTTTTGAGGCTTGGCACAGCCGCAAACCTTCTGTTGGCCACTTCCGTACTTTTGGGTGTCTTGCATATGCCCATATTCCACAGGTACTTCGAAAGAAGTTGGACAACAAGGCTGTAAAATGCATCTTTATGGGATATAGCAGCGAAAGCAAAGGCTACAGACTCTATGATCCCGTGACCAAGAAGGTTTTTGTCAGCAGGGATGTTGTATTTGATGAAAAATCAGAATTATCCTTGGCTGGTTTTGATACATATCAGGCTGCCCGTGATGTCTTTGAAGGGCTGCTGCCCATCACATTTGGTGATTCAGCTGGTACTTCAGCAAATGAACCTAATGTTCAGCCAGCTGCTCCTATGGAACATGCAGTAAATCAGCACATTGCTGAAACTGAAATTCAGCAGGAACTTGTACACAGTCAGGAAGCAAGACAGGTGCCTAGATAGTACACGCAGACTATGAGAGATAGTCATTTGGAAACACCCTTGGCTGGTCGTACTCGAAGGCAAACTCGACTGCATGATTCAGCACATTCCATGGAGTTTGTTATGGCAGCATGTACTCATGATAATGAGGAGCCTGAATGTTTTGAGGATGCACGACATAGTGTGCATTGGATGGCAGCCATGCAAGCTGAATTGGATTCTATTCATAAGAATCATACTTGGGATTTGGTGTCTTTGCCAGTTGGCAAGCGTGCCATTGGTACGAAATGGGTCTACAAATTGAAAAGGAATGCAGATGGATCCATAGATAAGTACAAGGCACGGCTGGTAGCTAAAGGCTACGCACAGAAAAAGGGCATTGACTATGAGGAGACCTTTGCTCCTACCTCCCGTATGACGACCATTCGGTCTATGATTGCCTTGGCTGCACATTTTGGTTGGAAAGTGCATCAGCTGGATATAAAGACTGCATTCTTACATGGGGAACTTCAGGAAGAAGTGTATGTACAGCAGCCCATTGGTTTTGCAGTTGAAGGCTCAGAAAATTTAGTATGCAAGCTGAAAAAAGCTCTATATGGTTTGAAACAAGCTCCACGAGCTTGGTACGCAAAGATAGATGCTTTCTTGCTTAGTCAGGGGTTTGTAAACAGCCCATCTGAGTCTACCCTTTATGTACATAAAGAAGGGGGATCCATGCTGATTTTGTGTCTATATGTAGATGACCTTTTGCTCACTGGAACACATGCTGATCAGATTTCAGCATTCAAAAATAATTTACAGCAAACTTTTGACATGTCTGACTTGGGTATTTTGCACTATTACTTGGGCATCCAGTTTGTACATGATGCTAGAGGCATTGGATTATGTCAGTCAAGGTACATTGGGCAACTTCTTGAGAAGTTTGGCTTACAGGATTGCAAGCCAGTTTGTACACCCATGGAACCTGGGCTCAAACTGTCATTACATGATGACAGTGATTTGTTTGATATCCATACTTATGCTCCAGTAGTGGGATGTCTCATCTATCTATGCCACACTCGGCCAGACATACAGTTTGCCGTTTCAGTTTTGAGCAGGTACATGCATCAGCCTCGTATGTCGCATTGGCAAGCTGTGAAGCGTGTGTTTCGTTACTTGCAGGGTACTAGAGCTCTTGGATTGCTTTATGCCAAGGGGGGACCACTGCAGTTACATGCTTACAGTGACTCTGATTGGGCTGGTGATTTTGATACTCGTCACTCCACTAGTGGCAATTGTTTCTTTCTTGGCTCGTCATGCATTTCTTGGCTTAGCAAGAAACAATCCACTGTTGCCACGTCGTCATGTGAAGCTGAGTACAAGGCAGCCTTCACTACTGCAGTTGAGTGCGTATGGCTTAGACGCTTACTTGCTGATTTGGATGTATCTGTTACGGAGCCTACTCCTTTATATACTGACAGTCAGAGTGCCATTGCAGTGGCACGGAACCCTGTGTTTCATGCTCGCACGAAACACATAGAGATTCACTACCACTTTGTCAGAGAGAGGCTACATGCAGGTGATATCAGCCTCGTCTACTGTCCTACCACCAGCAATGTGGCAGACATCTTCACCAAAGCTCTTCCACGAGACAAATTTGAAGCATTTCGCGATGCTTTGAATTTGACGCCCTTTGGTGGCGGATGATCCTTGTACACTTGATCACTCTTCACTCCAGGGGGGTTTGTTGGGTATCTCACACGCCTTACTTACGCCTACGCTCATATGGGAGTGTGCGGGTGATCACTAGGACACTGGGGCACTTTTTACTCTCGGTAGGAGAGGTTTTTTCCCCCAGATTATGTGTACTATTTTGTATGTGCTTGTGGTGCACACTTACGGGCACTTACTGTGTTCGGGTGTGAACAGCCCCTTATAACCCTAAGGTATAAGGGTTATCATTTGTACTTTCAGCTAACACTCTATTCAGTACTATTGCATTGGGTATCGTGCTCAACTCTGTCTCTCACTCTCACACTGTCTACTGCACTTCAGCTGCACCTCGATCCTCTCCCATCTGACATGGGCTTTATTGCAAGATCTTGTTTCAGGTCAGGGATGAGATCTTGCTTGGTTGATATGTAGAAGTCTGACAATTTGATGGGGCTTTATTGCATGTTCTCGTATGTGATCAGGAATGAAATCTTGCTCTGTTGATGTCTAAGATTTGATTTGAAAATCCTTTAAACAGAATGCTGAACATTTGTACTAAATAAGCTTGTTATACCATTGCAAGAATTACAGCTTATAAAACTAGTGTGCTAGGTGTTGAGAAGCATCAGAAGGCCCTGAAAAAATTTCAAATACTTGACATGATTGAACTGTGTGGCAAACATCTGCTCTAAAGAGGGGAAATGCTTTTTTATATTTCAAATAGACTATTCATGTATCTAACTATATGACGTTTTGCACTGTACACATAAAAAGAATTTGAAGGTTGATGAAACTCAAAACAGTTCAAGGATACTTGCACATTCCATAGTTGCATCCGTACGTGATATGGACTGGTCTGTATGGTTCTGTACCGTATGTATTCGTACGATTTAGTGTGAAAAAACTAACCCTTTTTTTCCACACACTTGCCCCTTTTTAGTATGGAAATACTGCCCCTTTTGTATGATCATTGATGTATAGTGTATGGTGTATCCACTCCCATCTATCTACTTGTAAGTTGTAGTGCATGTTGCATTTGCGGCATATGCCATACAGGTTTTGGCTTGTTACCCTCATGCATTCATCTTATATACTCTAATGGCATTGCTATTTTGTCTTTAAACATCTGTTCTATCATTTGTAGTCCAAAATAATCAGGTTTTTTTTCGTACTAATATTGTACCGTACCTTGTAAAATTATAAGGTACCACTTAGTACTGCATTTTATTGTATTGTACGGTATCAACTTTCGTACTTGACAACTATGGCTACTTCACAAGAAATTATTGTTTGGTTTAATTTCAAGTCCACCTTGAAGTATCTTTTATCTTTTATTTCTCTTTGGTGGGTGTGGGAGGCCCATAAAACATTAATGTTAATTATTTGGTTATCTATGAAAACAGCATGTAGCTCTGCATATATTGCTCTTGTGCTTGACAAATTGTGGGAGCCACCAAAGAAGTCCAGTGAACAGGAAGAAGGAACTCAAGATGAGGAGCCAGAAGAAGAGCAAGAGGAAGAGGAAGAGGAAGAGGACCAGGAACAGGATGGGGGGGCAGAACAAAATGCTGATGATGAAACCAAAGTAGGTCAGGCTGATGGAGATGAACAAGCAGAGGGGACTGACACAGACAATTCCCAAGGAGATAATCAAAAGAAGAGAGGAAAACCTCCAAAGCCACCTAATTATAAGAAGAAAATATTGCTTTATGCATCAGCGACACAAGAAAATAATTTTCTAGTCAACAAGCAACTAAACAGAAAGCTTGTAAGCTCAACGTGTCATCCATATGCATTTGCAGCATGCCAGTCTCAATTTGCACATTGTAATTTGAAGTCATAGTATAATGAGTATCAGCGAGACATTTTTAAATATTTCAGGTACCGATCACATTTTCTGTACTGTTACAAGGGCTTCCAAGGTTACATATCAGCAATGTTTTATACCAAGAAGGTAAAACTTCACTGGTTTTGTACTTCTCCAGTCAATCGATCTTTTGATGTTATTAACACCAGAAATTCGAAGATTTAATGCAAGCTTTCAGCGTATGAACTTGATGTGACAAGGATTGGAATGCAGATCATTTAAAACTCTCTTATTTTGAACTGCTTGCAGGTAAGATAGTTGAGGATATGGTATTTCAGTTATCACCCGTGCTTGATAAGATAGTTGAAGCATATGCATTGCATTTATCACAACTATTCCTTTTGAACAAGTTATGCTATGCGAATGGCCATTATCATGTTGAAATTCTGCTGTCTTTGCATGTCGCTGACTGTCTTTCACTGTCTTTCAACCAATTCATACCTTAGAACTCTTATATCAATTGATATATTCTTTCTGATTAGGAATGCCTAGATCCTTAAAATTCACATTGCTCATTTTCACTTATGCAGGCATTCACTTTTTTCAAAATTTACCAAGAATGGGAGCGTACTTTGCTGTTCCCATTCATCTGAATACATCTCCTGTTCAGGTAATAAATCCTCTTGCCATCCAGTGATGCTTGTGGTTTAACAGAAAAATTGAGTTGTATAACATTTAGATATATTTCAAGCCACTTCCTTTTTGTTATGTTTTCAATCGTTTTAATTTGGACTTGGAAGCAGCAAATCCAACAGTATCATTTTCTTTGCAGTCGACTTGCCTTTGTCACAATTCGAACTAGTAGCCTCCAATCATCCAGTAGCTCTAGCAGCATTTCTCCAGGAGTACTGCAATGGCAGTCAAGCACTGTGTTCTCAGTGCGTTAAGAGTGTAGTGCCCCTTAGATGTGACAGAGTTTTCCCCATTTTCTAATTTTCCCAGCCTTTTTTTTCCCAGATTTATTTTGTATCCTAGTTAGCAGTTAGACTTTATATTTATCAGGATCAACATGTTTTGTATTTATTGCAGTTGATCGCTAGGTCAGTGAGTCTCGGTCTTCCAATTGCCAGACTTTTGATTCAGTGCATGCGGGGTGTCAGCTCCTTTCAGAGTCTCTCTCAACGCTCTCTCTTTCACCCTGCTTGTGTGATCATGCATTTGAATTTTAGAGTGGATTTTACGAGTCTATGTGCAGTATACCACAGTCCCTGCCATCTATGCAATGGGCTACACATTGCAACCTTAATAACTCATCATATTCTTATGGAAAGCTTTGGTTAAGAGAAGTGCTGTCCATCAAACAAGCTTGGTATGCGTAAGTCAATAAATATCTTGAGGGATATAGACATTGTGTTGGCCAACAAATTGATAGAGATCTACATTCTGCTTCAACACCTCTGCTGAGTCTTTGGTCAATACAATGTCAACAGTATACACTAAGAAAATCTGAGTCCTGGCACTTCTGCTTCTATAATGGAATTTAATATTCAGGGCGCGCTTCATGCATACACACATTGACCTCTTTTCTGTCTTTTTGCAGGTTGTTGCCCTTCTATGTGTTGACAGTCTTAAAAAAGAGCATTTTGGTACAGGCAGGCCCTTTTCTGTAAAAGAACAGGAATTGATTGTATCTGTTGCACAGGCGGCCAGTGAAGTTTTGACCACAGTAACTTCCACTATTTCAGTTAGCTACAAAACCAAAGAAATTATGAAAGATCTCCAAGAACATATTCAGGAAATAAAGGCTTCTTATGAAGCGGAATTGAAACGGGAAAGAGCTGCTGAGAAGGCAAAGAGCTCCCAGGCGGTTGACAGGGATAAGGCAAATGTGAATAGTAATGAGAATCAGAATAGCTTGCGACAGGAAGGAACGATCTCTAATGAAAAAGATGAAGCAAACACAGAGGCTGAAGATGAGACGAACAAAGATGATAATGATGCGAGTGCCATGCATGATGCTGGTGAAAAAGATGAGAGTGACTCTGAGAATGAAGAAGTGGAAACAGCACCAGAACCAGGAGAAGAAAAGGTTGAAGAAGAAGAAGAATTGGAAGAAGCAGATGATGAAGCTGAGCATGATGACATGGAAGAAAGTGAGCAGGAAACTCAGTCAGGTGATGAAGATGGTGATCAAAAGCAGATCCATCTGGCAGAAATAGCTCTGAAGCAGCAGCAGAATAGGGTTGCAAAGTTAGAAAAGAATTTTCAGAAATGTCAAACAAAATTAACAAAACAAGGAGTCAAAGTTGTCAAGCTGGAGAAACGATTGAAAAAGACAGGCAGCAATTTGCAACACTTGCGCACACATTTAGTGACGATACTGGACACACTGACCAAGTACAAGGTGGATGCTTGATTTGCTATGTTTGAGATACTTGATTGGTCTTGTTCAATGATAATGAGTTATCACAGTAATTGTCATGTGCAGGATGAAGAGTTGCTTCGGATTAAGCAGTATTTGTTCCCTCCTACAATCATTCATCGAATACTGAAGGCAAGGGCACACGTTTTTTAATCAAGAAGTGGGTGGTTCCATTTTATCTATCTTGAGATTTTAAAATAGAATTTATAGAAGATTCTGGTGTTTTGAACTCTGTATTCTTGAGATAAAGCTACAGTTGTAAATTCTGATGGCCTGTATGGATGAGTACCTCTTGACAACGCACCTCTTGTTAGGATTCTTTCCAGAAAGTGGAAGGCTAGGAACATTCATATCAATCCAGTCGATGGAGGGCTTCCAGGATTCATGTACCTGACGTGCATACACAAAAACAGGCACATGCACATGCATGCATGCATAAAGAGGCAGGTTGGTGTTTGGGGGCTTTTTTGATTTTTTGTTTTTTTTTTGGGGGGGGGGGGGGGGAGGGGAGGGGAGAAAGGGGAGGGGAAAAGGAGGAAGTAAAAGCCAAGTTCCTAGAAAAGCAAATGATGGTTGGGTGGTGGTGTATGTTTGAGATGGTGGTGTGGGAGGGAAGGAGGACAGGCCTGAGTGGTGTGAAGTAGGGAGGGAGGGAGGACAGGCCTGAGGTAGGGAAGTTCATCTAATGAAACCAAACAAAGTGATTACAATGGTGACTGATAAACATTAAGTGATTACAATTGTCCAAGGTAGAGAAGTTGGCTTATGAAACCAAACAAAGTGATTATAGTGGTGCCATGAAAAAAACTAACTGCTGCAAGTAACAAACTGCAAGGCTATAATTTTCTGTGTTGCAGTGGGTTGTGGAATATGGTTTAGAGGGTGGTCCCTCCAGTTAGTATTGGTTACACATCCTCTTCACTCTAGGTCTCAAGATGAGTCCATCTCTAATGGCTATCCTCCTTATCGACATGAGACACTTACTGCAAAAATGAAGTCCACCTGTACAAATCTGATGAAGTGATCTTTGTATGGCTGTATCTTTGATGGTGCCTCAAAGAAACCCTTCAGGTGTGTTGTGTGCCGTGTGTATAGCTTGAGTAGGCTTACGTTCTCCTTTGGAAGTAGGCTTATGTTCTGGCTTGGAAATCTGAGCTGCTGACATGTGTTGTAATGGAGATGTGGAGAGATGTTTCATCTGGAGGTCATTCCTGAAGAACAACGCAGATAATTTTGCAAACCACACTCTAGAGTCCAGATTTTGCTGAATATCTTCCTCTAATCGAGGGTAACTGTGCGGAAGTAATCTATCTAGGACTATAGGTATGCAGCCGCCTAGAAGAGGGCATCTAGTACTGCCATAGTCATTGCTGTGTGCAAACTCTGGCTGTATTATTAACAGATGAGTTTCTTTGCAGCGTCTTAGTATAGCATCATACTAGTGTTCTCTCAACCTTCTGGTTTTGGGGGTCCCATCCTCTAAAATGGCACCCGTACATCAGGTGTGGCAATTCAGTCAGATAACCATGTCTTTGTTTGGGTTCCGGGCCCGTGGAATGAGCGTAAAAGCCCTCTCTCTCTAACAGGTTACAACAGATGGTCTGAAATTGCTCTTAAAAGAGCCTATTCACCAGCTAGGGCTGCATAGTCTGGAGGGCATCTAGTATATGTTTGTATCAAGTTTGGTCTACTAAAGTCGATCTCTGTTACATATAAATAAGTTCCACAGTCCCTCCTCTACTTGATAGCAATTCAACAAAGTTACTGGATTATTATTTAAGATCATAACTTACATGGTGATTCTTACCTCTCATTTCCGATCACCAAATCCCATCTCTACAAGTAGGTAGGTAGGGGTCTGAGCACCACTCAATGAGCTTCACCAAAGATTGATTCACAACGGTATATGTTGGGGGGAAAGGTATGATACTTGAGTGATAATTCTCAACAGGCATTTATGGGAAAAACTATCATACAAAGTCTTGTGCTTGCCATTTGATCACAGAGTCAGATCAATCTACTTTCCACGAGTGCCAGTATGATGGTCAATGTGAGACTTCATATTGAGCAGGTATGTAAGGCCCAGGGCAGCAATTAACAAAGTTAAAGAATTAAGAACTGTTAGAATATGACAAAGAAACAAAGTGGCCACAGCAGAAAATTGCCAAGTAGAATGAGAAATTCTTCCCAGCCAACCGTGTGACCGGAGTCAAATACTTTTGACGGTTTGCCTGTTTGTCTTCTTCACGTGGTAATGTTACCAGCAAAATGTTTCAGACAAAGAAAGCGCAAACTCATGTTTCTTTCCCGGTGAATGACGTATATTTTCGAACTCCAGGCTCTTCTCCATGTACTTGGACATGATGACGCAACGGTTAATGAATGGACAAGATCTAGGCAGATCCTAGATGATGATATCGTCAGTGTAAGTGAATACTTGAACCTGATCACCGATAACATCGTTTTCCTCATAATTAGAGGAAGGCCCTCTCATCAGTCCTTTTGATTCACTTCTCGTGATATCAGGCATTGAAGAACTACAGTCCAGTTTCTGACGTCGACCTGAAAGTATGGGACATGTGTGATATTTATCTGGAAGTAAGTTTTGTGTCAGGTCATTCTGTATGTTAAGCTGATGTTCAGCTTGAAGTAAGCTTTACATAACTGTATTATCTGTCAGACATCTCAGAGCTCTATTCCAGTATTGAAATAGTGGCTGGTGAATCTTCTCTAGTTAATCCATGCAATTCAAACATTATGTACTTTGAAGTGGAACAAACCGGCAGGAAAACTGAGAATGGAATGGTTGTTTGTCAGGGTATCACAGAAGAATTACTGTCTAAAGAAGCACCCATAGGATATGTATGCTCATCTCCCGAAACTCCATCATTTTTATTATTATTCCCTTGTCTGTGCATAAATTTTGATTAAGAAATGACCCGTGCGTCACATATTTTGTCGACATGACCACCGTGCAGCTTGGCCAGCAATGGCTGCTTGCTGCCAAAAAGATGGCAATCGAGACCATGAGGCACAACAATTACAAAAGGGAGCACGAGAAAGCTGCAAAGGTATCCTTGTTCAGATGATCAAAGGCTCCCGACTGTGTTCTGTTTTGTTCAGATGCCTTCCCACCAGCGGGAAGTCAGTCAATCGGTGGTGGGTGACCTATCCTTTGGGTGTGTTCACAGGACTTTGCAGACGCGGAGTTGGAACAAATGGTAGCAGAAATCGATCTGAGGGTGGCTATTGATGAAGAGAAGAAGCGCGCGCTTGAGTTAGATGACCTTCAATCAAAATTTGCGAGGGAAATGGCAAGGTCCTCATCACCAGCTGATGGAGGTGCAGAGCAGGGACACGAAGAGGAGGAGGAAGAAGAAGAAGAAGAAGAAGGAGAGCCAGAGGAGTAGATAAGAATTTGCATGGACCGTCGAGGATGACGGACGGATGAATGTAGTGGTATATTCAATTACCGTCAATCAGGCAGAGCAAGGTAAGGTGCTCTCTCTCTCTCTCATCCTGATCAGCAGTATCACAAAGTGCAATGTCGCAAAGACAATGTGTTTCACACCTAAGCCAGCCACACCATGCATGTCAAGAATGTCGTTAGTCTTAAGAAGTTTACGTTTATGCATTATATTTTGTTATTGTAACCCTCACAATAAAATATATTCTACACATTGGAATTTGCAATTTTTGGAGAACTACACATTTGTAACTTAGTATTTCGAGGCCAAACATAAAATATGTTAAAATAAATGCTATGTATAATGTTGTGCTTTTGGTACCTACTTTAATTAATAAGCTTTCACTTTGCACATGAATTTTCATCATATGAATATTAGAGAATTATGTAATATATAAAGAATATCTCTTAACACATGTATAAGCATGCTTTATAAGAGTATCGAGAAATCTAGATGCTTTTCCAATATGATTATAGGATGAATTTATAAAGAGACCGAAGGATACTATCAACCACTATGAAGTTATTCATACATCTATATAAGAGCATAAACAATTAGCGTACATATAAGAATACAAAATGATGTATCTCAACCAAAAAGAGAGAGACCAATGTAGAAACAAGCATATAGTTTTTTTAGAACTATATGGCTCAAAATAAATGTTTTTTCTCGCTACAAAGAAATTTCTCTCATCTTATTTATTTAAAAGATAGCTTTCTCTTCCTAACAAAATTATTCAAAATTGGTGTAGCTTGCACAATGTGTAGGGGTGATGTTCTATGCTCTTAGTCAAAGTGTGTTACAACACATAACCTCACAATATTACTTGCATTTACAGTATCTATTTCACCTAAAATTTTAGAAAGAATATTCTTAATATCATTTCTCATATATAATAAAAAGTACATTGCTTATCTTTATGTTGTTTATATTAACTAAGTAAATAAGAATCAATATATTGGGCCTTAGCAATGGTAGAACATGCAAACTACGGATAAAATTAATGCAAAGTAATTAAATGGGATAAATCTTAAAGCTCCAATTTACTTCAATAACTTAATATTGTTTGATAGGTGAGTACGATACTTCGTACTCACGAGTAAATGGTAATATATAGTAAGGAAATACCAAAAGGCTTGTTCATTTGGATTATACTTGGGCTGACTAAAGTGGGTATCGTGTGCGATGATACCCACAAGGGTCAACCCCAAGCAAAGGAGGTCCCTCCTTAGGCCGAAGGGGCCCTGCTACACTTGGTGTTGACCCTCGTGTGCATTGAACACCATATGGGTCACCACCAAGTAAGAGAGGTACAAGACATACATAATATTTATTTATAAATACGTATCCATATTAGTAAAATGATCAACTACTATAGTACTTGAATGTGTCATTCATAGCTATTGGACATAACATATCTTGCAACTTCATTTGATAGGTTGAAATATGGTAATAATAAAAGATAGAGTTGGTCATCTAATAAAAAAAGATACAAAAACAAAAAAAACTTTTAATAAGCATTATTGTTTTTAAATATGATTAATAATAAAAAATTTAAGAGTAAATTAAAAATAAATAAACAAAAAAAAGAAAGCTCATGACACTTTGACCATTCAAAGAAATTCTTGTTGAAGAATTAATTGGAGGTTATAATACCTTTTGTAAAACTTATTTGTTGATGGCGGCATTTACCAATTTCTCTTTCTCATCAATCAAAACTTCCAATTTTTGTGGCAACTTTACTTTTGGGAATGTAATATAGAGTTATCAATGAGCAAAGTTAGGTTTTTACATGATAAGATTCACTCTTGAGATTTTTGGATAGCAACCTTCTTTCATCTTGAATGTCTTGCAACCATGTAATAAAGTGGTTCCCATCCATTGTCACCCTCATACTCTCTTAAGTTTCAAAAGAATGATATACTCTCAAAACTTAGAATAACAAAGAGTTGCACTAACAATGTCCTCATAGCCACTTTATAATACAATAGGTAATATTTGCATAGAATCTCCTCCAAATAAATAACCTTATCGTTAAATGCTTTGCCACAATGCATTATATCTTTTAGAATTCTATCAACAACTATTTTAGAAGTATACGATACATGATTGGAGCTTCATCCCATAAAATAAGGCTAGTGTCTTTTAACAATACTATAAGGTTACTTTTAACAAGTATATTGCTTGTAAAATAGTTATCTTGCTTATAATAGTATTTTGAATTTTGAGTGGATTGTATGATCGTGTGGCAAAAGTAATGCATCAATGCCAAAAGGATATTGTGGTTACGACAATACAATCCTGACTATAAAGCTTTGAAACATTTTTCCTAAATCTCCTAGGTCATCCAAGAAAAATGGTTTATTTGAGCCAATATCAATATCATTCATTTTACTGCCATAAAAGATATATTTTGTCTATCATTGAGCATAGCTTCAATATCTTAAAATTTTCTCTCTTGTTCTAACGCCCCCCCTCCCCCTCCCTTATAAATGTGCTTATGGATATATTTAAGTATTGAAATCGTAGACCATATTTCCACATATATATGAACATTGTACTTTAAACTTTATGAAGAAGTATTGGGTGCAATCCATTAATTATATAAGATGTTTCCCTAAACATTGTGTTTCTTCCATTGTCTTGCCCTTTGTATAGAAGAGGATAACTAGTACAATCAATTGTAGTTGAATGCAAAGAAAATTTTTAATATCCCTTTTTCTACATTGATTATCTCTCATGTAAGAACTTTTCCCATTAAACAATCCACATGGACTGTATATGTTGCATCTAGTAGACTATAGTTTTTTATATCCCTTTTTTTGCATTGATTATCTCTCATGTAAGAACTTTCTATTATGAAGCTTAGCACCTATTAGTTCAAGAGCTTAAAATGTGTAAAGAGTGTGTGTGAATGAGGTAAGCTTCTCTTTTGAAATTAATCTTGCCTAATAGTTATTTCTTGATTATCAAGTATATCATGTCCTTGTGTTTCTCATGGAAAGCTCAAGTAGTCAAATCTAGATGTTCCCACGGAAAGCTTAAGCAGTCAAATCTAGATGTTCATATGTAGATTACCTAGCAACAAAGTATTTGTAATTTTTGCCCAATTAGGATTATATGTCATGGTAAGAACACATGAAGTTTTTCCTAGCCACACATATTTGAATAAATCAATTCAAAACATTTAAAAATGTCTCACTCCAATAAATAAAAAATTCTACATTAAACTTCACAGAATAAGTATTGAAGAGATTATATATGCCAAATCAACTATGGGTTTGGGAATGAAACTATGCGATGATTCATATGGATTAAAATTATAGAATTTTGTTTAGTCAAACCTTTAAGGAGGTAGCTCACACATTAAGGGAAATGCTCTTTGGTGAAAGCAAGTAGGATTAATTATACAATTATGTAAACAAGATAGTAGATAGATCAATAACAATGGGAAAACTTTTCTTTGGACAGGAAACATGAACATGCTTATTAAAAGTTGTATTCTTGTAGCAACACCTTTCCCTTAGTTTATATATTTATATTTGTGAGGGGTATAGTCTTCCTATATGTATTGGAAGAGTGTGCACATTGTGAAAATTGTCTATTTAACTAAACCTAGGTTACATACTATCAAAACTTTTTATCTATGTGAGAAAGAAAGAAAGAAAGTTATATTAACGTCTTCTAAAGACCAAAACTGGCCTATGAGACAAACTGTGATACAACTGATGAGGTCCAGCTATCCAAAATAAAAGTGCTGAATGAAAAGCTAAAAACTGGAAACTGAAAATACGGTGCTGTGAGTGTGATAAGTGTCGTATATGTGTATGTGCGTATGTAGCTCTGGTACTCCAGATAATGGCTACAAAAGGGGAACAAATGTCGGCTGTGATAGGGGAACAACTGTCGGCTGTGATAAAGTGGTGCGATGTGTATATGTAACAGATGCAGGGAGATATACTATCCTGGGATGTAGTAGCAGTCGTCGAAGTCGCTAATAGCAGGTGATCCCTGCAGGATGTGGTACATCGGCGGTGGAGAAAGAGCAAACTGGAGATCTGAGATCCAATGTGTCGAGTGTCGTCGGATCTCAGTCTGCTGTCGATGTAGATCAAGAATCCTCCGGATCTCCTATCGGTGTGGCTGTGGGGTTCGAAACCCCCGGATCCTCGTGCGGCGTCGGGTACACTGGTCCTCAGCCTGCTGTAGTGTGAGCCCGGAGGTCTGGCTGGAGGCTGGTATAGTAGCTCTCACTCTGTCTGTCTGAAAGAACTGTGTAATAGTCGTCTGGGTGGGCCCCTCTCTGACTGGGACCCGTTGTGTGCTTTGCTCTCTGATGTGCCATGCCTCTCCCAGAAAACGGCCAAATGATCTCTGATCCATATCAGTCATATATCCCTGAAGTGAGCTGCTCAATGTGTATCTAGATCTCAACTCTGAGTATGCCGGGCATCTGAGAACAAAATGCTCCTCACTCTCCACCTCTGATCTGCAAAGGGGGCATATCCTCTCCTCCCGTGGGATGCCACTGGCTCTGCCACTCTCAATCATAAGCTGATGTGATGATACCCTGAGCTGTCCAATAAGAACTCTCAATCGATGTGGCATATAGGTCTACATATATCTCGGAATCTCTATGAATCCCTGCTCTGATATGCTCAAGAACTGTGTATAATAATGTGCCATCTTCGATGGCAGTGGCTGTGCAGGGCTGTCCCATGTCCTCTGTATATAAATATGCCATATCTCCTGTCTGATGACTCTGTTCCTCTCAGAGAGAGAGAGGGTGTAAGTGGGAGCCTGAGTATCATATAGAAGAGGTGGGAGTCTATCAATGTCCAGCCCATGTCTGTCAAACCAAGCTCTAGTCTGTGCATACCATGATGTGGTATCCCCCGCTCGAGCCATCTCCTGAGATGCCATATATGCTCTATATGCAATGCGATCTCTGTCCATATCCTGAAATCTGTGTAGGAAGCAGACTGTCTGAAATAATGCCTCGACTAGCATGGGCGGTGTGGCAAGCTCTGCTCGCACAATGTCATGTGGGACTGAGGCCTTGCTGCGAATCAATCTAGATATCATGATCACTTGAGGTCTCTCCATCAATGTCCATACATAATCGGCAAGGCCTGGCCCCCATATAGCTGCTCCATACATCAGTGCTGGAGTGACTAGAGTATCAAAGAGCCACCCCTTGGTGCGGGGCTCCTGGAAATGTGCCTGATAACACTGTCGCTCCATAAGAGCCAATGCTGAGTATCCTCTAGTGAGGCGGTCACGAGCTGCCTGTGTCATCGAGAAAGTCCCTGAAGCTGTTGTAAAGGTGACTCCCAAATATACATATGATCCAGTGACCTCAATACTCCCTCCCGCTGCCATGAAAATACTCTGTCTGCGTATCTGAGCTGATGTATGGAATATAAGAACCTTGGTTTTACCAAGGTTCACTGTCATGCCTCTCTGTATGCAAAAATCATCCAATGCTAATAAATGCTGCTGTAATCCCTGAGCTGAGTCTGAGACCAACACAATGTCATCTGCATATAGTAAGATATGAACTGTGGCTCCACTGAGATCTATACCTCCACCGGCTCGCTGTTGAATAAACTCTGCTATCTCATCAATGTATAGCCCAAATAGAGTCGGTGAGAGTGGGCATCCTTGTTTCACACCAATGGTGCTCACAAGGGGATCTGATATACCTCTCGGACATCTGACTCTGCCAGTAACCCGCTCATATAGTGCATAAATACCCCACATCATGTCATCATCCACCCCCAGATCAAGTAGACGTCTGAAAAGCCTCTCTCTCGGAACCATGTCAAAGGCTTTGCGGAAATCCACAAAGCAACAGTACAATCTCTGTTTCTTCACTCGTGTCTGGTCGATCAGACAACGGAGAGTGAAGATGTGGTCTATGGTAGAAAATGCCCGTCTGAACCCTGCCTGTCCGGGTGTGCGCATGCACTCTCTCTCTGCTAGTGTGCTGAGCTCCTCCTCCATCACCGTGCCATAAAGTTTGGACAAAACTGGCCCAATCATGATGGTCCTATATGTGTTAGGATCCATAGGATCCCCTGACTTGTGGATAGGTATAATGGTGTGCTCTGTCCACGAGTCAGGAAACCCCTCCGACAATGCACAGTTGAAGAGGTGAGCAATGAGTGGAGCCAATGTGTCTCTGCCATATATAATATGCTCTGCCTGAAGATCAAACTGGTCTCGAGCGCGGCCATACTGTAACCGTGAGATAGCATGTTTCACCATACTAGTGGTGAAAAAGGATGAAATACCCGGTCTCGGTGTACATGGTGTGGGTATCAGCGGCTGTGCGGGTACATGATATAAACTCTGTGCGTATCCATGCCATACTGCAGGGTCATGTATCGGTGTGGGTGAGCGTGGTTCTCTGATCTGCCTCCATGCCTCTGCACAATCTCTGCTCATAAGAAGGTGGTATATATCCCAATATCTCTCCTCCTCCCATTCCCGCTTTTTACGGCGGGTCAAGCGGTGCATGCGTCTCTGCGCCTGTCTGTGTGTGATCTCTCCTCTGGCCTCCAAATCGCGTAGCTGTCGACGTAGATCTCTGCACTCATCATCATACCACCTATTCTGTGGCATGGTACCGGTCCGAGGGGGGTGCATGTATGTGTGATGTGGAAAACTGAGTGTAGCAGAATCATGCAGAATGCGTGTGATATCAGTGGTCAGTGTATCAAGGGGTGCGTATGGATCAAGTGACGTGATGTGCTCCTCCAGATGCTGTGAGTAAATATGTGAGAGCTTATGAGTGAAGTGTATGGTAGTATGCATGTGGGGTATGATATCTGCAGGTGGTGATGGTAATGAGGTGAGGAGTGAGAAACAGAGAAAGGTGTGATCGGCACCGAGTGGAAGTCTCCCAAGGCCGAAGGACTCGATAGTATGCATCCCATCGATCGGTCCGAGCAGATAATCTACAGTACTCTCGCCCCCCCCATGTGGGAAGCATGTAAGACCTCCTGAATATGGCCATCGTGCCATCCCGTTATAAATAATGAGATGATGTCTACTACCAAGCTCAAGTAAATGCCCTCCATACCCTGTGGTGTCTGGCCCAGTATCTGCTGACTCCCTACTGATCCCCAACTCCTCAGGGTCTAATGCTCTCATGATCTCTGGCTGCTCCATATCAAAACTCTCACACTGTCGGCTCTGTGTGCGCCCGTTGAAGTCCCCCATAAGGAAGACCTCACCCAAACTAGAATACAAAATAATGTCCTCTGAGAGCTGTGAATAAGGGGAGGGGGAATCTCTGGCCTGAATATCACCCTGCGTAGTAGCATATCTGGACCCTCGTGGTGAAAAGTAGCATACTGCCATATAGATCCATCTCTCATCTGATATCTGCACTCTGATCCATATGTAACTGGCCTCCTCATCTCGTCTCACTAACTGGATATGTCTCTGTATCCCCTGACGGAATAGAACTGCCACCCCTCCTGAGCCCCTAGATGTGCTCTGCCTAGTAGTAGCCCGGTATGCAGATACCCACTCAAATCCTGTAATGCGTGGAAGCCCTCTCTCTGGGCTCTCATGTGTCTCTGTGAGGCATATAACATCATGGTCGGGTAAAATCTCCTCAAGTCTGTCCGGTCGTGACCATAGGGAGCCGTTGCAGTTCCAAACTGCCACAGAGAGAGAGAGAGAGAGAGAGAGAGAGAGAGAGAGAGAGAGAGAGAGAGAGAGAGAGAGAGAGAGAGAGAGAGAGAGAGAGAGAGAGAGAGAGAGAGAGAGAGAGAGAGAGAGAGGGAGAGGGAGAGGGAGAGGGAGAGGGAGAGGGAGAGGGAGAGGGAGAGGGAGAGGGAGGTGTTAATATCCTTTTAGATGCATCAAAGGCATATAGGTCAAAATAGATACACATCAGGATTTTAGTTACAATCCACTTTGGATTGCCATTGGAACTAAAAGAAATCCAAGGTGCCGTAGCACAAAAAGTAAACCAATGGCTAAAGCTTTAGTAATTGCAAAATTTACATTACACTATAGCAACCTAGTGTTTAGGTTTTTCGAACTTCTATTTGATGGCTTTGCCACCTTGATAAAGTTCCCATTTGTCCTCTTTTCTAGCTTCTTTCATCTTGGAAATTTCACTTGGTTGCGTTTTCCTAAAGCAACTCAATACTTGTCTAAGTTTAATTATGATCTATGTTTTGGTTTTCTTAAAATAATCTACTTGTTTTAACACCTTAGCTTTAAGGTGTATCAAAGGGACACTAGATCATGATCTCTTTTATGGATCTAGTTCTCCTATGAAGGTGCTTGCATACACAAATGTCGATTGGGCTAGAAGCATTGAAGATAGAAGGTCTACATCAAGCTATTTCACCTCATTTGGGAGTGGTAATATCGGTTGGTGTAGCCCACAATTGCTCTTTCATCCATAGAAGTTGAATATAGAGGAGAAACCAATGCTACTTGTGAAGTTATATGGTGCAAAAGAATGCTTGAAGACATAGGCATTGAGTACTAAGTCCCACATAGATATTTTGTGAGAACCTCTCCAATATCTACTTAGCAAACAACACAATTATACATGCTAGAACCAAGCATATGGAGGTTCATTCACAGTTTACAAGGAGAAGGTTCTTGATGGTGAAGCAACAATTATTCATTGCTCCACACATAAGCAAGTAGTTGATATATTTACCAAGCCCCTTAGTCCAAAGAAATTTCACATCTTCAAAAAGAAGCTTAGTGTTGGCAAGTTCAATTTTGCAGTGAAGAAGTTAAATATATGATACCTTACCATGAGAGGTATAAACATGAAGGCACTGTAGAATTATATCATGGTAAGTCACCGTAGGTGTTTACCTAGTTACCATGTTTAGATGTGAATCAAGCATTCATGCCTCAATTTGTGGGGTGAAATATCTACTTTCCTACATTTGTGGGAAAATCCTAAAAATTAGCAACTTTTCCTACATCTACTTTTGGATAGAGATTTTTTCCTAATCTATTACAATTTGTAATAGATGTAAAATGTAAAATTGTAGTTCATTATATGATCTATTGCCTTATCAAACCTCATCACTAGCTATGCTTGACTCCAAAAGTTATGCTCACTTAGGGCGTGGTGCATTGCTCAAATACAATAGTTCTACCTAACAACCATCTACATTTGAAAGGATACATAAAGAGATAAATGTGATATTCTGACTTTATTTACAATCTTCTTGACTTCTCGCAATTAGATTTGAAGAATTATAGACCATTAAATAGAGAAAGTCCTAAGTAAAATCGACGGATGTTCGTAACCCAACAAGTTGGTAAGGACTGAGGCCATCCTTCACAGAAGTCACCACACGAACGCAAGTCATGGGCATAAGTCATAAGTGACCAAACCCATTTAAAACTTAGCAAAGCAAGGCAATTTTGAAAGCTTTAAGCTTTAAAAATTTAAAGCTTAAGAAAGAAGAAGAAGAAGAAGAAAATGACGACGAATAGGCCGTCGCTCCTCCCCCCCTTTTTTAATAAAAAAAACGATGCACAAATTCTCCTAAAATTAGACATCCTGATTACACGAGAAAAAGCATGAATTCTCCTCACGTATCAAAGTAGATAACTCCAACAATCTTCCCCTCTTCTCAGTTCGATGAGAGGCTTAGATTGAAGTAAGATCATCTGAGAGCCACGTGAATTAGTCATGGCATCTCTGGTAGCCTCTATGGACCTCAAAGATCAAATCACCAACACCATATTGCATCTTGAAAGCTTCTAGATTACTGATTTGCCAAGATACCCTCCATAAAAAATCTCCTCGTCTTGGCCACAACCCTTTTTCTTCAATTTAATTATAAATACAAGGCATGAGGAGCCGTTGGAGAGCAACCTAAGCAAGAGAGGAGAGACTCTTCTCAAGAGTATAGAGCAAGAGGGAGTGGGGCAAGAGAAGCACAAGGATGGGAATTCTCGTCATGAAGACAAGGAGGATACTCCATAGGCCCTTGAAATTAAATCCTCTATCCCTTCTACCCCACTTTCCTGTGGAATTAAGGCTCTTCTCAATTTTTCTAAATTAAATCCTCTATCCCTTCTACCCCACTTTCCTGTGGAATTAAAGCTCTTCTCAATTTTTCTAAATTCCTAGTGATTGCCATCCCCCATCAATCAAATTCCCATCAATCCAATTGCGACGACCCTAAGCTCTCTTGCGAAAAATCCCCTCTGCAACCTTGCGATTAAAGACCATGGTCCTGATGAAGAAGAAAGTTATGAAGGTTGTAGAGGCAAGAGTTGCCAATAACAATGTGGACACAATCACTACAAACGGAATGGCGAGTATTGGGATTACAAATGAAGCTACAAATACCATCAACCAAGCACTCATCATGGATCCCCAGGTACTATATTTTCATCATAAAGGAAACTAGCAAGCTATCATCCCATGAATTGGCAACAAAAAGCTGCATTCGTAAAATAGGATTTTATTCATTTCCTACATATAATATTTTAAATGAATTATTAACCGCAAATTCCAAGGGGTAACTTGGGTTTGTACAAGATGTACCAAGGAGAGTACAAGGGAGGTACTGTGTCCCTAAAAGACTTAATATTTTTTATTTGTATTGATCTAACAAAACATCTAATGGATAAACATGGATGCTAATTCTTGGTATATAAAAGACCTTGAGATGGAATTGTCGAAGGAATACTTTTCATAATAAAACGAACCAAGATTTTTTTAAAAATCACGGGCAAGGACCCACAAAACTCCATTGAGAAAAGTCCACCAAGGGAGTTATTCTCAAGAATATATTTTTTTCTTAGATTTAATCTGAACTAGATCTCGAGTAAGGGGAAATCCAAGAAGACTATTGGAAGGTATTGCCACTTACGCTAAGTTTTACCTTGATATTATTTTTGGAAAGAAAAGATTTGTCTTGGAAATAAATTTGTTAAAAGTTTATGCATAATGCATTCAAAATAAGATGTTTGTGATTGTAAGTTAGGTACTAATCTTTCCTAAAATCATTAGGCTGAAGGATGGATGATCGAATACAGAACACCAACAACTGAGGCAATGTTCTTGATGGCGTTAGACCTTCCCAAGACCAGTGTGAATACAAAACCTACTCTAAGAGGGTTTCTTTTTTTGTTTCACGTTAATGAGTATAGACCAATCATGCCGTGAAAGGTCTTGTCGTAGGGAACTCCAGTCGGTAGGAGGAGGTGAGGATATTAGGGGGATTTGGTCACAAACTCGTTAGGCTCTTACGAAACAACTGCTAACTACCCTTCGAATTCCAGACAGTATCTTGGAAGTTCCAATACTAGTTGAGGAACTGAACTTGGAAACAATAATACCTTTGGGTTGACATCATTCTAGTTAGAATAGAAAACATTGTAAAACGAACTATTGAGAAGGGATTGCTTTACTCTATTTTTGTGTCGTGAATTAAAAGTGTGTATAATGAATTTGCATTAGGAGATAATTCAAAGAAGCTAATTTTATATGTTGAACCTAAGGTGGTAGGTGATTAGGTAATTAAAAATACTCTCTCGTAGGGAAGCAGGAGGATGGAATAAAAATCACATTTTTGATGGACCATTAGAGATAAAAAAACCGGACTTGCATCCCTTTAGAACCATGGGCAGAAGGGATCAAAGTGCCATACTCCCCTTCTCTCCCATTCTCTTTGAATCTAGCACAACATAAGCCCTTTTTAGCTAGCAATTTTTATAAGGAATGGAAAGTCAAACCACTGACACTAATCAACTATTAGTAGTTGATTTGACCAAAAAGACTCAAGTGGATCCTTGTAGGAATGATTGGAACTTTCACTGCGGGGTAGACTCAAGCGAGCCTAGTTAGCAAACTTTGAAGGTTTTCATAAAAAATCTAGGATGGAGTTTCACTGCGGGGTAGACTCAAGCGAGCCTAGTTAGCAAACTTTGAGGGTTTTCATAAAAAATCTGGGATGGAGTTTTCTAGGACATCTCTTGATGGGCTACTAAGAATGTACCGCCAAGGAAGTAGCTCAGGCACAGGCACGTTATAGTTGGTATCAGAGTGCACATTGATATAGAACATGATACAAGTAAATAAAACGAGTTATAATTACAACATCAAATATCTTTCCCTTAAGTAGTGAAAATCTTCTCTTGTTAATATATGTTGTTGATTTTTGGCGGAAAGATAAACCTTGGGAACAATTCTTGATTTTCCAAGTTATGTCTATGTCAATAATGCACTCTTCTAATTTTAACTGGAGAAACCAGATGATGCAAATACTAGATCTGATATACAACCCTTCACCCTTGTATTATGAAAGACGATGAATGTTAAGTGGAGGGTATTGTTACATTGACGCAAACTGTCTTGCTTACCTCCATAATAATTTAAAGAGGCTAAGGTGGATGGAAGCCCTTAAGGTTGCCAAGATTTATCTCTTCTATGAGGCCACGGTAAACTCAAACATGTTTACTAGAGGACGATAAGACAAATTAAATTGGTACATCTATGAGGAGGTTACAAAGTTTATATCGGTTGATCGAGTCGTGGTTGTAGGACGCTCCAGTTGCTGCAACTACAAGAAATATGGATTACATGATCTTCCCCTAGAATATAGATTTCTGGATATCCATTTCCAGAATCCTAATTACTATGTGATGGACGTATCGCAATGTCATGCCTAGATTATGGTAGAAACACCTTTTCCAAGACTAATATAAGCTCTCAAACTACTCGAATAATGTATTTCCTTCCTATTGACGTAAAGAGTTATTTTTGTCCACCCGTTTGTCTCCTTGATAATCAGGAAAGTGGAAATATATTATCCATTTGATGTTTTTTTTTTCCTCTGATTAAAATTAAAATTCTCTTTTGAAGTGTAAACCCTGATCATTATTAGAAGGCCAAGTAGTAAATAATTTTCTTCCTAAATTAATGAGGTAGATTAAGCAAGTGAACATCTTTTTTGAATGTGGTTGATGAGAAAATTGATCATAAAAATTGCATAATTTCTCAAATCGTCACCCCAAATCTCAATATTATGGCAGCTTAACAGAAGAAATTTCTTTCCAACAAGCAGTACAAGCCACTAGAGTTTGATGGTAAAGGGAGGGACATTCCAATTGAAGTAGAAACATGGATAGAATCTATGGAAGTCTATTTCACTGTTGTAGGGACTGTACCATCAAATCAAGCCATGATCGCCAAACTAAAACTCACAAGAGATGCCCATCTTTGGTGGAAATAGTAATGCAAGGACCAAAGAACGTTTAAAAGCGCTATCACTTGGGACAAGATTAAGGATGCTTTACGTGGGAGATATCTTCCACCCACATATCAAGCCCAAAAGATAAATAAGTTCTTCAACCTAAAGCAGTTAAGCCTAAGCCTAGAAGCTTACTACTCCAAATTTGTAACACTTCTAAAACATGCACCTACGATGAATGTTTCACAACAAGTATCCAAATTTTGCAATGGTTTAAATCCTCCCCTAAATACACGCCTTGAATCAATGACACCATCAGATTTATAGGATGCATTGATTTGAGAAACTCCAATAATTTAGGAGATCAAACAAAGGCCAATAAATGCAAAAATTTGGAAGAGATGCAGTTAGAATAAGGAAAACTTCCAAGGTTATGCAAAAAAGAGCCCAAGGACAGTATCACCCAAACAAGATGAAGAAAGCCAAATCAAATGCAATGGGAAACTTTGTACCCACATGATAGAGCAATGAGTTTCCAGGGTACTTCTATTGCAAGGAACCATGACATTTCAAGAGGCAGTGTCCGAAGCTTGGCCCAAACATCCATCAAGGCCAATTTCGTGGGCAAAGCCAAGATGCCAGGGGGAAGGTTGCTAGAATAAACCTAAAGGAGGTCAGTAATGATAAAGATCCCACAATGGAATCCAATATGGAAAGAGTCAGAGTACACGCCACTCTCAATAAGAAGGGTCCAAATCGCCAATTCTCAATAATTCAAATACTAGCAAATTATCAAGGTAAACCCTTTCGAATTTTAATCGACTGTGGAAGTACCCACTCTTTCATATCACCAAAATGTGCAAAAAGACTAGGCATAAATACTACTCTTCCACCTAGTTTACTTGTGGAGTTACCAAACGGCAAAGAAGTTCTATCAACACAACAAACTAGTAAGGTAGAATTTAGCTTGGGTGCAATTCTTCCAAAATGAGCTTCTAAATTATGAACCTTAGGGCTTATGAATGTCTGCTAGGAATGGATTAGTTAATTCCAAAGAATGTCCATATCCATTGTGAAAAGGGTCAAATCACATTTCAAAACTCAAAGGGAGAACAAGTAACCACTTAGGGAGAAGTAGGGAACCTTAAGGTTTAGCTAGCTAAAGCTTATCGAATAGTAAAAGGACTAAAGAAAGAATTACCCGTCTATCTAATTAAACTTAACAAGGCGGAGCAGGATAGTGAAGCCAAGAGATCACCCATCTTGGCTAAAAGAATATGCAGATGTTTTTCCAAAAGACTTGACAGAGTTTCCACCAACAAGGGAAGTAGATCACGAAATTCAACTCATTCCAAGCGTGCTGCCCCCATCGCCAAATGGCCCTACCAAATGTCAATTCTTGAAGCCACTAAGCTAAAAGATTAACTCAAGCAACTATTAGACCAGGGATACTGGCCAAGTAATTCACCATGGGGAGCCCCGACACTATTTCAGAAAAAGAAAGATGGAACACTTCGCCTTTGTATCAATTACTATGGATTAAACCAGGTGACAATGAAAAGCAAATATCTAATCCCTAGGATAGACGAGTTACTTGACTGACTCTCTAGGGAGCAAGGTCTTTTCAATGATCGATCTCAGATTAGGTTATTATCAAATAATAATTAGGGAGGAAGATATTCCTAAAACTTCTTTTAACACAAGATATGATCATTATGCATTTATTGTGATGTCATTTGGATTAACAAATGCTTCTTCCACCTTCAAAGGTTGATGCAAGACATTTTCCGACCCTACCTTGACAACTTCATCCTCATCTTCTTTGATGATATCTTAACATATTCCAAGAATGAAGAAGACCATGGACCACAACTACAAGTAGTTCTTGAAACAATGAGAGCCCACAAACTATATGCTAAAAATAAAAAATGTACCTTCTTCAAGAAGCAGATTGAATATTTAGGAATCATAGTATCAGCAAATGGCATTTCAGTGGATCCTACCAAGGTCCAAGATGTACAAGATTGGCCACCCCCAACAATAGTCATGGAAGTGTGAAGCTTCAATCACCGCGTCTCTCACCGACCTTCTCAAAAAGCAGGTCTCCATTGTCAAAAGGTAGGGGGAGAGAGATGAGGCAACATGGAGGAGTCAACTCCCACATTCCAATTATTTCATATATCTCACACACATACATAAAATGAATAGAAAAATCTAGGTCTACTCAATTGACTAACTCTACCAGAGTTAAGTGTACTCGACTTATTTACTATGACTCACATGCTAGAGACAACTAAAGACCTAGCTGTCATGTCGGTGTACATAAGTTGAGCTTGAAGTCTCAACACTCCCCCTCAAGCTATGTCAAGTTGTTGTATTCCAAGTAGCTCCCTGAAATGCACAAATGTCTCTTTACCAAGTGATTTGGTAAAGATATCTACTACCTGGTCTTCTGTCTTCACATGAAGTAGATCAATTTTTCCTGCAAGTACCATTTCCTTGATGAAATGGTAATGAACCTCTATGTGTTTGGATCTAGCATGATAGATGGGGTTGCTAGCCAGCATCACACTATTGAGATTATCACAATGCAATGTGGCTTTGATGTCCAATTGGAAACCCAAATCAAGTGATTTGGTAAAGATATCTACTACCTGGTCTTCTGTCTTCACATGAAGTAGATCAATTTTTCTTGCAAGTACCATTTCCCTGATGAAATGGTAATGAACCTCTATGTGTTTGGATCTAGCATGATAGATGGGGTTGCTAGCCAGCATCACACTATTGAGATTATCAAAATGCAATGTGGCTCTAATGTCCAACTAGATACCCAAATCATGTAGTAGTTTCACAAGCCAAACTCCTTCACATGCCGCTAAGGCTGCACCCCTGTATTCTACCTCTATTACTAGATAAGGAAATGGTGGGATACTTCTTACTACTCCAGCTGATCATACTGTTGCCCAACCTATAAGCATAACTAGTGGTTGATCTCTTGTCATATACACAACTAGCCCAATCAACATTTATATAACCTATCAAGTCGAATGATTTTCCATGCTCATAAAACATCCCATAATCAGCATTACCCTTCACGTACCACAAAATCCTCCTAATGACTGTATCTAAGTGTGGCTTACGAGGTTTCTACATAAATTGGCTAATCAACCAATTGCATAACTCAAGTCAGGAGGAGTAATAGTAAGGTAAATCAGGCTGCCCACACCATCTGTTTATACATAGTGACATTCTCAATCTCAGTCCCAACATCAACTGCAAGTTTGGCATTCTGATCCAATGGTGTTTCCATGGCTTTACACTCTATCATGCCATATTTCAGCAACATATCATGACCATACTATTTTTGCAACAACCATATACATTGAGGTGTAGACATAACCTCAATCTTGAGAAAGTACTTCAGCTCACCAAGATCCTTGACTTTAAATTCAACCTGTAATATTGTTTTAATTTCAACAATCCCATGACCATCATCTCCAATGTGAAGGGAATGCAATGGCAGTGGAGAAGGAGAAGAGGAAGATGCGGGAGAGAAGAGCACATACAATGTAGGTGCTATCCAAAAGTGTGTAGATAGCCTTATTGCATTATCATATATATATATATAAATAAAGAATATGGGTGGTCACTATACACGGGTAGGCCCAAGGGCACTTTACCCCAACAACCTCCCACAAAAATTCCAATGGGCCAGGGAGTGAAAAAACAAAGAAAAAAAAAAGACAAGGTGAGGAATCATGACACCTCACCCAATGCCCAATCGGAAAGCGAGCTATGCAAGAAGTGTTGAGAACCTTTGTAGAAGAAGAGTCAAGCATCCCCAAGTCCATGACATCCAAGAGATAAGCGATCCCACAGCTCCATATAACAGAGAAATCCAAGAATGCTTCTCATGAAGCAAGCACAACTCATCAGTGCATGGCTGTAAAGCATTAGAGTCATGCATAGGCGCACACAAGACAACAGAGAGCAGTCAAACTCTCTAGAGTCAATCGCTGAAAGAGGACCAATATCCCAGACACTCATTCAATGGGGTCTCAAGACTACATGTGGCCTCAATGAAGCGGAAGACTAGCTGTCCAGCTTGCAAAACTACAAGAAAATGGCTCTCATGAGCGTGCAAGGGGTTTAGCAACAGATCACCAACATCCTGACCCTGACAGCTATGCATAGCTACGTCATCTGGGCCAATAATTGCTTCATTTTTAGCATAAACAGCTTGCTGTCATGGCACTGTAGTTGCTATAAAATCAACCATAAAGCGTACTAAATGCTCATCAAGAGGCATGAGAGGTGTCTGCATCTCATAGAAGACAGCATGACCACTGCGCATGACCTACTGGGTATCCAAATGCCATAATCTGTAGGCCTTAAAGTCACCATCTCCATAACCAAGGAGGATATATCTTGGTAGGCCTTAGCAAATGCTTGGTAGCAAAACATCCTCAAGTAATCATAGGAGGGTCTCATGCCACTCCATGCCTCGTGTGGTGTAATACCATCCAAAGTCAGACACGACATCCTGTTAAGCAAGTAGACTGCCGTCATAAGAGCCTTAGTCCAAAAGCCATAAGACAACCCAGCTGTGGTAACCATAGAAGCAACCTTTGCATGTACTTCTCTCTCCTCTCTCTTCTTAGTTGTTGTTCGTATGCATCAATTCAAGAGAGAAGGGGGAGGGTTGTGATGAAGAATTTGAACCAAATGATGATACTAGAGTGATGGAGAATGTAGATCGGGCTAAGAGAGTGCGTCCAGTGGTGAAGAAGAAGCGTCAGCGGCCCCCCATCTACAAGATATGAGCCTCAGAATCGCAGTTTCTACGTGTAAGTGAGCAGTTCTTTTGTTTTATGAAAACAGATTGAAGAAAGTGCTTGATTTTGATTGTTCTTGATTTTCCATGTTGCATTCTCTTTGAAATATGAAAGAAAATAAGAAAATTTAATGATATAATAATTTCTCGCAAAACAAACAAAACCTGCAAGTTGCGGTGTTCATGAAAATAATAGAATTTGGGGTTTCTATTGAGTGTTTTGGGGTCATATGGGATAAAAATTGATATGAAAATGATGCTAAGTGTCCTTGATCATAAGAACTCATAACTCTGAAATATCTCATTTTTATGAAAAAATAAATGGTGAAAAATAGAGAAATAAGAAAAAATTAAGTTTTTTCCTTAAAAATGAGGGAAAATACATTTAATTTTTGTGAGTATATAAGAAGGCTAAAGCATGAGGATTAAGCCTTGTTTCTATGTTATAGTGCGTTTTTATTGATTTTTATATGAAAAATTACATAAAAATGAACCCTACACCTACCCAACGAATGCAAAACCTAAACGGTAGGGAGAAAAGGGTTTGTGAAAGTGGTTAGTTATTGAAAATGATTCAAGTCCTGATTTATTTGGCTATGCACAACATATAGGATGGATTATCGTTTGAATTCAAGAGACTAGTAGCACAAATAAATTCGATGCTAGTCTCTATCAATGCTGCACATATGATTAGTTGGAAAATCATTGAAATGTTGTTTTTGCACCTCACATGGGCAGTTTTTTAATCATAAAATGCTTGAGTACAATGGTCATCCACACTTGCATTGAGCATAACATGGTATCAAACCTGAACGCATTGCAATTGTTCTCCAAGCGTTAACCTACATGGTGTGTGAAAGGAAACCTGAGCTGTCGGATAGATGAACAGTTTCTTGGGCCAAGCTTGGTAAGAAAATATCAAATATCCTTGATCATTCAAAATATATAAGAGTGGAGATTGTTCGCATGTTCTTTATGTTAGAGGAGTGCATCGAGGGCCCAATCCTCTCGATGTAGGAGAGCTACAGTGGGGCCATGGCATTCAACCAAGGGGTTTCCTCTCCTATGTTTGTGTTATGTTGGTATATTATACCAAGATGTATGGGATCTCCCTCTAAGGAGTAAGGAAGGGCAATTGTTGGACTACACTATACTATAAACGCAATATCTATAGTAGCAATTAGGGCAGTGTGTCCCTTGGATGCTCCTGGCCGTGAGGATGGGTGGGGTTGTCTTGTGAGTGTTATAAACGCCCTATAGCTAGTGTTGGGCCGATTTTAGGTCCCTACAGGTGGTGTGTTTGCTGAAAGTTGCCTATAAGAGGCAGTTTCTGTGCCTTGGTCAATTAGGACCTATTCTCTAGTGTATACCAGAAATTAGTGAGCTAGACTCACAAGACCGTCAAGCGGAGCTCCACAAGCAAGAAAGGGTTGAACGAGCTAGACGGCAGGGTGAGATAAATAGAAGATACTCTCCGCAAAGGAGTTGCCCAATATCCTTACAAGGGCATGATCTTAATAACCCTAGCTCGGCACACAGTCCGTTAAGGGGAGGAAGCTCTAGTTCTTGCCCCCCTCCAATCAATCCCTCCACTTCGAGTGGAGCTATAGTCCGCGTTATTCAAACCCCTATAGCAAATCTGGTTGTTACCATGGCAGCACAACCTATTGCTATACCTGCTGGAACGGTGGATTTTCCAGCCTTAGGTTTCCCCTACCCATCTTTAATGGGTTAGTGGAGGAAGATGCAGAGCTCCACATTAGGGAGTTTCAAAAGTTGATGTTCAACTATTACATCCAGGATGAAGGACATTTAATGATGTTCTTTAACATGACTCTCAAAGGAAGAGCTGCCATATGGTATCATGGCCTAGAGGCCGAAACCATAACCACTACTGATTTATTTTTCGAAGCTTTTCGAAGGGATTTCGCCCCTGAAAGGGATGGTCAATATTGGATACATGTACTAAATGTGACACGTCAAGAGCCACATGAGGATATCCGAGCATATGCCAAGAAGTTAAAAGAGGTCTATCACAAATTGCAAGCCTCTATCCCTATCTCCAATTGTAATATTTTTTACATTATCTAGATTTCAACATTTAGGTGCAGTTGAGTAGTGTCATTTTGCCAGATATAAACACTACTATTAGATGAGCATAAGAAGTAGAATCCCGACTACAAGCATCCTATGCATCTCAAACCAATCTTAATATGGGTCTAGCTTCAGGAAATAATTTAGCAGTGATCAATGGCAATGGAATTCAAGGGATAGCTATGACTAACCCGAATGTGAGAGGAAGCATGGTCCAAAATGTGCCTTTATTGCTAGCTCCTCCCAGTGTGACTATGTTGATGGCTAGTCAGAGGACACCCAGGCCATGTCTCATCACGTTGCCCCTGTTGAGAATCAGCAATCACACTCAAACAGCCTCTTTGTATGGAATCTCAGGGTCAAGGATATGCAGGCTAACTTATCCCATATGCACAATGGTGCCTACTGCAGTTTCCTACTTTCCTATAAAGCATTGTACTTGCTTCCTTTCTTAATGCAATGATAGTACTCTTTTCATTTCAGTAAAGTGTCAATGTCATTGTCCACATACACAAGATTGTGTTTATGAGTCCAAGTCTCAATCTTGGAACCTAATTCACTTGTGTAACAAACAGTGTCCTTTCCATCATGAGTCTACACTTATTTCTTCATCCTCCATAGCTTCCGGTTTTGCCATGCTCTAGATCCTGCATTTCTCACATGGTATCAGAGCCCAGTTGGGCATGGCACTACTTGTCTAGCCTCTCTTGATTCCTTTCAACCTCAGTCTAGCTCAATGTCAGCTCATGACTTCATCTCCCAACTCTACTCTCACTGAAGCTTCCATGGCAGCCATAGCCAGCAGCACCCTGTCAGATTGAACTGCTTATATCTCACTCCATAGGTCAAATCTCTTGGAGCTTCCTTCTGGAAAAGTATTCCCCAACTCATAAAGCTTCCCTGTATCACATCAATCCAGGACATTGGACCATCTGGAGCTCAGCATTGTGAAAATCCCCAATCTCTGCTCTGTGTCTGCCATAGCCAGACAGGACCTACCTTGCTTGGAGCTTCCATAACTCTTCAACCAGGCCATTTCAGCCCACGATTTCTTCTGGAGAGTTGTTCCTCTGCTCAAGGCGCTTCATCCTGGCACAACAAACAACCACATTGGCAAGCTACAGCTCTGGCATTGCATAAATTCGACCTCGCTGCCCCAGACTGCGCCGATTCTGTTCGCGGCTCCTGCGTGCTGCATACTGACCACGATTTTGATCATCATGATAGGGCTTTTGTAGCCCATGAAATCAGCTTCCTAGGCATATAAAAAGTTTTGAAAATGATCCACTGTAGCTCCTGCAATCAGCAAAAAACCAGGCCCCTGTCTCAAAAACCCTAATTCCACCAAAAGCTTCAAAATCTTGACATTTTTCACTGTTTCTCTCACTGAAGTTATCAACAGTGATTTTAATCACTGAGCAATACTCTCTGAAGTTCGTTAAAGTACTGTCACTCAGATCTGAAGGCATCAGCATCAAATCAAGAAGGGGAAGATCACTTGGATTTTAAAAGAGTAAAAGACTTTTGCAGATTTGGTAGTAATTGACACTCAGTTAGTGTTTTTTAACACTTGTGTCCCTCAATCAATTCTTCTATTGCTCAAATCCAATAAGTCTGAAGTTGATTTGCTACTGTTCCCGTAAATCTAACATGGAAAAAGACTCTCCAAATGCTCGATTCAAAGGAGTCGGGTTCCACACTTGGCAAACCCGCATTAAGCTCATCCTGATGAAGAAGGGTCTCTGGGCCATCACAAATGGCAAAGAGAAGAAACCTCGGGACGCGGACCTTGCAACTACTTGGCAAAAGAATGATGACAGAGCCCAGGCCATTATCAAATTGGAGCTAGACGACAGTTATATCCACCATGTGGATAACTGTGAGACCTCACAGGATACATGGAAAAGACTTGACACCCTGTTCGGTGCACAATCTAAATCATCAAAGTATGGTCTCCTGATTGAGTTCTTCAGGCTTGAAATGAAGTCCAGCACATCACTTGCCACACATCTTAATTACATGGAAGGACTCCTAACCCAACTTGCAGGAATCAACATTAAAATGGATGAAGATGTTTGTATCGGTGTTCTCCTTAAGAGCTTGCCTCCTGAATATAATAACGTATCAACAACTTTAATCAACATGCCAAATCCTGAACTTGTTGATATCCAGGCATCACTATTAGAAGAAGAAAAGAAGCTAAAAACCAAAGAAGAACCAAGTACCTCTAGAGATGAGCATGCATTATATGTTGGCAACAGGTACAAAGGCAAGAAGGATCAGCTCTTTTGTGACTTCTGCAAAAGGACCAGACACACCGAGAAGTTCTGCCACGCAAGAAAGAGATCCCAAAAGGCCTATCTAGTCGCAGTCAAAGAAGAAGAAGAAAATGGAGCAAAGGAAGAAGAAGATGAAGATGAAGACCACCAGGATCGGAAGGACAAGACTCATCAGTCCTTGTACTCTCATAATTCTGATAGACTGTTTTAATAGCCTTGTATTTTCCTTGCCCTAATGCTTCCTGCCATAAGCTTTGTAAACTCCTTATGTAACTTGGCATTACAGTCCCTGTACACTTTGTGAGGCCCCTGTTACAGCCTCTGGATGTCCACCATGTTTATGGTACCCACACTTAGCTTTTTCTGCGACAGCCTCTGGTGTTTTGCCATGTCTTTGGTATGCCCACACTTTGCAGGTGGTTCTCATTACAGCCTCTACACACTTTGTGCCTTTCCTAGTTGTGATTGAGGAGGGGTGTTGAGAATCAGCAATCACACTCAAACAGCCTCTTTGTATGGAATCTCAGGGTCAAGGATATGCAGGCTAACTTATCCCATATGCACAATGGTGCCTACTGCAGTTTCCTACTTTCCTATAAAGCATTGTACTTGCTTCCTTTCTTAATGCAATGATAGTACTCTTTTCATTTCAGTAAAGTGTCAATGTCATTGTCCACATACACAAGATTGTGTTTATGAGTCCAAGTCTCAATCTTGGAACCTAATTCACTTGTGTAACAAACAGTGTCCTTTCCATCATGAGTCTACACTTATTTCTTCATCCTCCATAGCTTCCGGTTTTGCCATGCTCTAGATCCCGCATTTCTCACAGCCCCGAGAGGGAGTAGCAGAACAGAGACAAAGCTGACCTAAGGTGTGTAGAGTGTGGAATCACCCATCTCTTCGTTGATTGCCCAAAGCGAAAACCTTCTACAAATTCAACCGAAGTACCATCTGTCCCATTGGGGCTATTCGGCATCGAGAACCTTGATGGGAGGCCACACCCATCCCGTTGCGGGTCATGACCTGTGCCCAGACAAAGCAGACTGACATATCACTACCAGGGCCTAGCAACCTCGATGCAGCCTTGACGAGAAAAAAGAGCCACAGGCAAAGGAAGAGGAGGCCGGAGGCTAAGATCGCATTGAAAGCTGAGAGTGCTACAACTCTACCTGTTGGAAAGAAAGTCGAGGACGCAGAGATGAAAACTTCAGCCCCCAAGACGACCGAAAAGGGGAGTGCCAAGGTAGGGGAGTATCCGCATCCGAAGAGCCGACTCGAGGCCATAGAGAAGGTGAGGGACTGGGTAAAAGAGGCACAAGCGCACTTAAGAGATGATGAGCCCATCCTAGAGGACAGGAGTGAGGATCTCATCAGCATGACCACGGCAGACTCACTCCGTCAACCAAAGTCAGGAAGGGCAACTGCACCCCAGACAGCACCCCTTAGGGCAAACCTTGATGTTGAAGGCCCACAAATTAGTCACGGCCATTGGCCAGGACAATTCGGCAGAGGAGAGGGACGAGCAACCGATAGCCTCCTCACCACGCTAGTGACCATCCCAGTGACGTTAAGCCTAGGAGACCTGCTTAAGTAGCACCCCACCCTATGGCGAAACCTCAAGCAGTGGGTCGAGGAATCATGAGAACAAGCATCGGATCTGCAGGATCAGGATGCAAAAACACAAATACCGAGTCTAACGCTACACTGTGTGCCAAAATCCTTGCACATTAATGCTTTCTGGGAAGGCACCAAGATGCATACAGTGTTACTGGTCCTAGCCTTAGGAAACACAACAAGAAAGGGGATCGTAGATACGAGAGCCGAGGTTAGTGTGCTAAGCCATGCACTACTGCAAACCTGGGGAAACCCACCTATTGAGACCACTTAGTTTAATGTCACGTTAGCAAACGGCATGAGGGTGAGGCCATTAGGGGTACTTAAAAATTAGCCAGTGAAAATCGCAGGTGTCCAGTTCACTGTCGACTTTATAGTCATGAAGGGGGTGGACTACGATGTCCTGTTAGGCTGGCCCTGGATGCGCAATGCCAGAGTTATTGAAGATTGGGGTAACGGCTTGATATTCTTAGGCAATAGGACGGAAGCTGTGAGGGTGGAGATGGACACTTGGAAAACCTCACCAGTCAACTTGGATGCCATCTCCTCGATGCTCAAGGGCGACAGTCAGGTCAAGAAGTCTTATGAGCCCTTGACCAAGTATATCCCATATCCAGAAGACGAGCAGGATTGGATGCATGTCCTTGCTACAATCAACTTGCCGTTCTCGGACCAAGAAGCGCATGAGCAAGCCATCAAGATGATGGGCACGACTGACGGCACACCCTCTATACCAGTGTGCATGATGGAAGGAACCCATCTTGGGAGACCTAAGCCCGTCACCTTCCAAGTGCCAGGCAACAAGAGAGAACTCCAGGAGGCCTTGAAATACTTAACAGACAAGCTTGCTGACAACTCAACAACGAACCTCATACCACTCCAGGGCCTCTTAGGCGAATCCGAGTGGCAATGGACCAGAGTGCATGACTTGAACCTTATGTACAACTGGGCCTTAGTCCCGAATCAGCGACAAGAGAAGTACCAAGCCCTATGGGACAACGAACCGGCTGGCGTAGAGGACTCTGACCACGAGTATGAAGACTGCCAACCCTTCAGGGATGAAAGTGAGGGTGAGGTGGATTCGGTAGAGTATGACACGGAGGGACGTGAAATAGAACAAATACGGGGAGATTCCAAGCCGCAACAAAGAAGTGCCTACAAGACAAAGCGAGGACTCATGCACATAAATTGTGACCATGCCTGGTTAGAACACGTAGCAGCCATAGACCTTGAGCAAGCAGGCCTAGCTCAACCAGGGGCGACACAAGTGCTTAGAGAAGAATCACCATCTGAACTGTGACCACCAGGGGAGATCCCCTCTTTTAGCAAAGACGGCAAGTTCGACTCTAAGTTAGAAGTGAGCTCGGATAGCGACCCAGAAATACCTAGGCCGCCTAAGACCCGACACACAGCCGGGGACTTACCTGTCCACCTGAGGCGCAAACGATTGAAGCAAGGAAGGGCAAATCAACCCAGGGACACCCGAACAGACGAGCAATAAAAACCACGGGACCTTCGAAAACGATTTACGAAATTCAAGAAAGGTGATAGGGTAGTGATCTTGCTGGGTGCCAAACGGCAAGGGCAAATGAGCGAACCAATCGAGGGACCAGCCAAGGTCAAAGAGGTGAACTTAGCCCGAGAAGGGGAGACACCCCGACCAGTCTTGGTTGCCGATGACTTGGCCGAGGACAAGGAGGCGAGTCTGCTCGCCCTCTTGCAAGAGTATGTGGATGTGTTCACATGGTCCTTGGAAGAGCTTAAAGGGGTAGATCTGAGTGTGGTGACTCATAACATACCCATGACACCAGATGCAGCGCTGATGAAGCAGCGACCGTACCCAATGAATCCTAAGCACGCTCATGCTATCAAGGAAGAAATTGATAAGCTGATGAAAGCATGTTTCATTTACGAAATTGAGCACATGGACTGGGTATCACTCATAGTCATTGTGATGAAGAAAAACGAAAAAATTAGAGTGTGCGTCAATTATAAAAAGGTGAACACTGCTACCAAAAGGGATAATTATCCATTGCCATACACCAAGCACATGCTTGAAAGAGTGGCAGGCAAGGAGGCCTACAGTTTTCTGGACGGCTTCTCAGGATACAACCAGGTGCAATTGCATCCTGCCGACAGGCATAGGACTGCCTTCGCCACCAAGTGGGGCGTCTTTGCGTATATAGTCATGCCTTTCAGGTTGACTAATGCCCCTGCCACCTTCCAATGTCTCATGTGCACCATATTTAAAGACATGCTTCACAAGGAGTTAGAAGTCTTTGTCGATGACCTCTGCATTCACTCGACCTGGATGGAACACTTGAACAAACTCCAAGTAGTCTTTGATCGGTGTCGCCTATATCATCTCTCCCTGAATCCCTTGAAATGCCAGTTTTGAGTGAAACATGGATGCATCCTCGGCCATGTGATGTCGAAGAACGACATTGCCACTGACTTCTTGAAGGTCAAGGCTATTGTCGACCTTCCACCCCCAACCAACTACAAGGGATTCCAATGCTTCTTCGGCCATACGGGATACTATCGACGGTTTGTGTTGAATTACGCATTGATAGCAAGACCTTTATACAAACTGTTGATTGTCTTCGAATGGACTGAAGCCTGCCAACGCACATGTGAAGAGCTGAAGAAGGCTCTAACCACAGCACTAATTCTACGAGCCCTGGATTGGACCATAACCTTCCATGTGCATATCGATGCTTCTAAAATCGCTGTAGGGACAGTGTTGTGCCAACCTGGCGAGCACAACCTAGATTATCCAGTGAACTTCGCTAGCCGACAGACAGCTGACGAAGATCGAAATGAATTACTCGATGACCGAAAGAGAGGGCTTGGCCATGGTGTTTGCTGTAAAGAAGTTCCGGCATTATCTATTGGCTATGCCCTTTATCTTCTTTGTAGACCATCAAGCCTTGCTATACCTACTGAACAAACCTTGCGCTACAGGACGCGTAGCTTGGTGGCTCCTTCTGCTTTTGGAGTTTAACTTCTCTGTGGTTGTACGGAAGGGGAAATAATACTACATGGTTGATCATATGTCACGCATCCCCACAGGGGAATCCGCTGGAGAAGGCATTACCGATGAATTGCCAGACGCCCACCTCTTTAACCTCTCCAACGGGAGGGATTTATTCAAGGCCGATTTAACACCATATTGGGCAGATGACATAGTCCAACCGCTTGAGCACGAACTGCCTGAACGACCAATAGAGAAGGCAAGACTAAGGCGACTTATTCTCAAAATCCAACCCTACCAGTTGATAGTAGGCCAGCTATATTGCTTAGGGCAAGATGGATTGATGCGCAAATGCATATGCAAACATGAGATGCATGACGTGCTCTCGGAGGCACACAATGGGATTGCTGGTGGACACTTTTGCGGAGACACAACGGCCTGCAAGGTGTTGCAATCTCAACTATGGTGGCCAACACTGTTTTGTGATGCCGCGCGATTTGTTAAGCATTGTGACGAATGTTAGTGGACAAAGGTCCCGATTCGCAAGGATCAGATGGAGTTGACCCCAGTCATTGCACGACAACCCTTCGAAAAATGGGGGATCGACTTCATGGGACCCATTAGCCCTGCTGCACAGTATTCTCAGGCCAAATACATCATTGTGGCCACAGACTACCTAACGAAGTGGGCAGAGGTGAGAGCAACCCAAAAGAATGATGCTCGAATGACTGCCAAGTTCTTATGGGAGCAGGTGATCTCACAATTCGGATGCCCCATCGAACTAGTCAGTGACCAGGGGACACACTTCATCAATGAAGTGATAACTCATCTCCTATCCACCTTCCTAATTATCCATTGAAAATCCTCTCCATATTACCCTCAAGCAAATGGCCAGGCAAAATCCACAAATAAGATTCTTGTCAATGTCCTAACCAAAGTAGTCTCGGCCTCATGCAGCGACTAGGATAATAAGCTGATGGCGGCCTTGTGGGCTTATCGCACAGCTTACAAAATGGCCGTTAGACAGACCCCCTTTAGGCTGACTTACGGAACCGAAGCAATTCTCCCCGTAAAATTCTTCATGCCTAGCCAACGAATTGCGCTTCAAGAGCGATGGGAAGGAAAGGAAGCATGGATGCAATCCCTAGTAGAACTCGAACGCCTCTCGGAGACCCGTCTTCTAGCCACTCATGCACTCATATGCCAGAAGGCACGACGCAAGAGCTGGTTTGACAAGCATGTCAAGCAACGCGACTTCGAACAAGGCAACCTAGTGCTCCTATACTCAGTCAAGGGGCACAAGCAAAAAATGAAGTTTCGGGGTCTTGGACCTTTCAGGGTCCGTGTGATCAGCCGAATGGGCAACGTCAAGCTCAACACTCTAGCCGACGAAGGAATAGGCTTCTTCAATGGCAACCGTGTCAAGAAATACTATCCCCCCGTGCATCCTTTGCATGAACCACCAATGTTGGAACCACTAGTCAACATTCAAGTAGCCACCATCACTAAAATCGATGATGCACATCACGGTCACTACCAAGCAGACATGCATCTTCAATGCCTTAATTGACGAGGGAGCGGACTTCAATGTCCTGACTCACGATCATTGGACCCAACTTTGCAAACCACCACTATAACCCACTAACGCCAGGTTAAATCCATATGGGGGTTGCTCCTATATACTCCTCGGCAAGTGTAGGGCTGCCGTTTCTATCGAGACTAAAATTGTACCAATGATCTTCTACCTGCTGCCAAACACCAAGGACGCAGGCACGGAGACACTGCTAGGGTGAACCTTCAAGAAACAAACTCGTTGCCATGTCGATTATGAGTCGCAACGCATTCACCTCGCCATAGGTAACATCCGCATTGATACACCTTTCGGCAAGGGTGGCGCGATGGAACAGTCAACATGACCACCGATAGAACTATTAGCATCCAGATCTAAGGAGAAGGATACTGCCCGGCCGCCCCCCACCACCTCTCAAGAACCACTACTCATGGTGACAAAAGCTAAGGCTCAACAGCCTAGTTTCCAATGGAGGCCTAAACAGCCACAACCACCGCCTAGGAGTCGTCACACACTCATAAGACCTATAGCTCTAAACCTAGGACACCAAGGTGCAGTTACAGAAATCAGGGCATGATCCGGCAAAGTTGGGTCTCTAAAGCCCTCCTGCACGGGCAAGGCTACTATGAGGGAAACATCTGGTTATATATCCCTAAAGCCCACCTGGTCGAGACCGCCATTAGTATGCTACCCCCAAGCTTGATCACCCCCAGCCCCATCAAACCTCAAAACCATGAGCCACAGTGCTCCCCAAGCCCATCTACACATATGCCCGAGAGACTCGAACAAGCCTACTGGCCCAAACGACAAACACCATCGCATGACCCATCACCCACTAGAGTCCATCCAACAACAATGATCCATTCTGAAGGCAGCAATCCATCAGAAGTAGCTGCTGCTCCCCCATCCCTAAGCCAAGAAGCCCAACCGCTACCTATGGCACACCCGCAACCACAACTATCCACTGTCAAAGGCTCTAGTGCCATCAAACCCCAACCACCAGCACGTCTTAAACCCTCCTACGAGCCGAAGTCATTTTTGACAATGGCCTCAGATCTAGCCGCCGATACAAGGGATAACGTGGTTGATTGCATTAGATGGCTCGATGCCACCTTCAGAGAGCTAGCTCTAAGCTATGACCGCTTGGACTTAGGCTGACTTAGGCTTGTTGCCCGAGCCTTTTGCAACTGAAATTCGCACGATGCCTTGTTCTTGGGAGACGTTTAAACTTGCCTTTGCAAAGGTAGCAAACTCTGCTGTTGTATTACTCGACAGCGAGGTCTCTAAAGAGCAAGCCCTCAAAGAGCGCCTCATAATGTCATACAATCAACAAACCACTTCTGCCATCACCAACCAAGAAATCGTAGAATTATCCCAATTTGCTGGGACTGAATCCCCATTTTTGCGGCACTGGTACACTCTTAGGTTGCAATGGGAAGTAGAGGGATGCCGAGTCATGACCAACGCGGAGCAGTGCCGCACAATCAAAACAGCGGAGTACGACCCCACTTATATCATGCCAACCTCCTACAGAGTGTTAACCACTCTTCGCAACCGCCCCCTAGAAGAGCACATCAAGGGACATCCTTACCTTGATCGCCTACTGACTGAGGAGGAACTACACATTGCTAGCCATGATGCCTCCGGTGACTTCCTAACAGATGTCCTCACTTACATAACTCACGTTGGCACTCGCCCTTTTGATCTCGATCGCACAGCTCAGTTAGAGTACAACCCCAATTTTTACACTTGGTTCCTACACCGATGACTCCTAAGACCCATTGCCGAAGGTCCTCAAGCTGGGAAGGGAAGGGGAGTAAGGTGAATCAAGAGATCAATTAAAACCAGTGAAAATCAAGCAAAACGCATAAGCACGTAGACAACAAGCGAGGTAGAAATATGTCAAGAGAACTTTAAGGCTTTCATTCAATAGACACATAGAGTCTTTCATTTTCAGTTTATGATGTTTTTGTATTATTAATTTGGAAGAACTAATGGAAACTGGGGTTTATGACAGGAACGAAAGATGTCACAACAAGACCGTGTCCACCGACTTCCATTCACAGAAGAGGAAAGAGCGCAATATAGCATCACTTTGGAGAGCCGCGCCTACAACCAGCTAAAGTTCCGAACCATTCACAACATAGAAGGTTTGGTGGCCAAGGAGGAGGTGGCCAGGAGAGTCGTTGAAAAATGTAACTTCACCAAGTACCTAGAAAGATTTGCACAAGACACCGACTACACAAAGTGTGTGGAATTTCTCAAGTCTTACAACCCCGACAACGAGTGCGGCACCATCAGAATGGGAAGGAGACAAAATGCCAAGCAAGTGCTGGTTCGCTTAACCCCCACCTTGGTGGAGAAGGCGCTGGGACTGGAACCGAAAATAGAAAAGAAGTAGAAGAGAGATGTGTATGCCATGCTGGGGATGAGAAAGGAGGATGTGCTAACAAATGACGGCATCAGCATTCAGGACATCCATGATGCAGAAACCAGATTGCAGGCAAAACTGGTACACGTGCTCTTCTCAAGCCAGCGCTACAATGCATTGATGCACCGAATCAGTGTGCCTGTGTGCTGGAGAACATAGCGGCTCACACCCTGCATGAAGTCGATTGGAACGACTATGTGCGCAAAACTATCGACCAAGCGGCTAAAGCGCTGGCTTTAGGAAGCACGCTCGCAGGAGGAGAGTCTCCATTGTCTAAGGCCACAGAAAGAGAGAAGGCCTCGTCCAAGGCCTCGTTCATCTCCTATGGAAGCATTTTAACAGCGCTCATCCAAGAGGCCGTGAAAGAGACGCAGGATGCAGAAGAGGGGGAAGGGGAAATGCCTGACAGGTCACCCCCTCATCAGTATCAAGAGAGGTCCAGTGATAGGACTGACACCGATAAGGAAGGACAAGGGCAAGAAGAGCAATCAAGCAAAAAGCAGGTCAAGGAAACCAAGAAGAAGATAGCGCATAAGAAAAAGAAACTAGATGAAGGCCGCAGGAAGGAGAAGGAGGATTTACAAAAAGCAAAAAGACAATCCCTCAAGGAGGCCGAGGAGAGGGAGAAGAAGAGGAAGCAGGAAAAAGAAAAGAGCAAGTTAAGAGGGCTAAAAAGGTGTCAAAACAGGAGGCTGAAAAGAGAAAAAGAGAGGAGCAGGAAGAAAAGGAGAAACTGGAAGGAGAAAACAGGAAGGCCGAAAAAGAAAGGCAAAGAAGAGCTGCGGAGGAAGAAGAGGAACTAAGAAGAAAGGAGGAGGAGGACTTGGCCGAGGCCACATGCCGGTCCATTGAGCAACAGTGCAAGGCTGATGATCTAGGAGCCTAGAGCCAGCTGAGGGAAGAAGGGCCTAGCTTTAGCATGCAGGTACCAGAAGTCGCGCTGCCCGCAATCCGGGAAGGCAAAGGCAAAGCCCTCCTCCATCCTATCCCCACCCTCATACCAGCCAGTTACGATGAATACATCGTTGAGCTACTCTCCCAATTGGAGAGGGCGAAGGAGGAAAAGAGAATGGTGGTGGCCCAGTTGTGGTAGAAAAAGAGTCAGTAGCTGCCTTCCAACTGGAGAAAACCTGCATAATAGCCATGCAACAATGACAAATTTTTTACCTCAAGTAAGAATTGAAAGCCAAGGAAGACATGGAAGAAAGCTACAAACAGCGGCTTGAGGAGGAAAATCAAGAACTGGTGCAGATGCAGCAAGAATACAAGCTCCTCTTGATGCAACATGGGGAACTGGAGGCGAAAACCGCCAACATTGAGCAAATGATGGAGGAACTAAATGCCAAAGAAGAGGAGAGAAGACAAGAGAAGGAGCAACAGCGAAAAGAGATCGCGTATGTGACCGATCAACTACACCTCGGAAGGAAAGAGCACGAGAATATGAGCAGAGAACTCAGAGCCCAGGAGTAGAAGCTCATAACCTTAGCACAGAAGCAGGGGGAGAGCATGGAAGGAATGAACAAAAGGGCGGAGAAATGGGCCACACAGAATGAGAAATGGGTGAAGGCACTGGCGTGGCACCTCGCTTTGGTGGAAAAAGAAATAATCCTGGCAGAAAGTAAAGCAGACGTTGTCTAGACAGCCTTCAGTGCCCAACAATAGGCCTTCCTCAACACGTTACTGGACACGACCCTGCCAGAAGGAAAGGAGTCATTGGAGGTGGTGCAGAAGAAACTGAGCATCGCATGCAGGGCCCTGCATGTGGGGATACAGATATACCACCCCAACCTGCGGAGGTTAGGCTGGGCTTAGAAGAGCAACGAAAGTACCTACTATTGGCCGGCCTAACCCCCCAGGAGTTGGATGCACTCGGCTTTGAGGAAGGAGCACAACTAGATGACCAGCAGGGGGAGGAGACTGACATTGAATTCATCATAAGGAGAACCAGCAAAGAAATAATCCCACAACCCCCTCGCCGCATGATCAGGAATAGCAACAGATCGACCCGCCCTCGAACAGACAAACCGCACTCAGGGAGCGATGGAGGAAATTAATTAAAGAAACCAGGAGGCAGTTACGAGCCAAACCAGTCGTGCGGCCATCCACCCCTCCCACCGTGCCCCCATGACCTCCCGGCAGGATTCCATGTGGAGCTGGTGATTTGTAAACAGCAAGAAAATGAAAAGGACCCTTTCACCTTCATTTTCCTCATGCCTAACAACTTGAGAAGGGTCCTACCAATTAAGGTAATGGAGGAGGTGATCGCAACTGGTGGCCGACTGGGCCAAAAATGGCTCCACGAAAGAGTGAGTACCCCCACTCTGTGGGGCATGGAGGAAGAAGAGTTTTGGTAAGACAAGGTGTTCGAAATACCACACACTGTACAGGGCTACAACTGCCAACCTCTTTGGAGGAGGCGAGTGTGCGATATTAGCATGCTCGCCTGGATGGCGTTTTGCAACACCCTACCCTACCAGAGGCAGGACCCCACATTCATGGCATATCCTCGTAGGGTAGGTGTGGATTTTGTTGCCACCCTCCATGGGCGGCATAATTTCCCCATCATCTACAACTCCAATGCCGCCTCCTTCGAGCATGCCCTCCTTTTTGACTTAGGAAGCCTAAATGATTCCATGACGCGCTTTCTCGCGGACTTCTCCTCCTGTCCCCGATCCCGCCTTTATAACTACTTGTAATTACCTTAGGCTACTTAAGCTATTACTCAAGCAGGACCCAACCCTACAAGAGCGTGGCTTGCCCCCCCTCTTTTTTGGCCCCAACGCTATTGATAGATGCGCCATGGTGCGCCTAATGATGAGAGCTAGCCTTCTTCCCTCCTTTTGCCTAGCTCTCCTAGAAGATATGAACGACAGCCAGTTTACTAGGTGCAGCCATCCCTTCCTCTCCACCACCTCTCTCCACATCCGCATGAACCTCAAAGGGTACATGCAAAGCCATCAATTTTTGAGCAAGTCCATCCGACCCCCTTCTCCGCCTCAATCAAACAAGGAAGATTAGGTACAGGCTATCGTTCTCCTAGTATAGTGCCAAAAAAAAAAACCGCGCAGGCGGATCCTTACGCATGGAATAAACAAAACAACTCACTTCCACAATCACTCAGCACCACATAAAGCACAATCATCGCACCTAGGGGTCCTTAAGTTAGCTGTGCCCGATGGCTTCGGTCGGCCGGCTCCACTCCTAACCCCTAGCCCTTTTTGCTCCCCCACTTCACGCTTAGGGCCCATCAAGGGCAGGACATACCTAGGGAGGCCACTCGCCTATGGTTAGACCTGTCACCCTAAGCCACTCGCACTGCACGCTAAAATAGACATCCCCCTCCTTAGGTGGAGCACCACCCCCTGTCCTTTCAAGCACCACCAACACGCCCACCCACCGACTTTGGAGGCCCCCGTCAACATCCGTTACTTCTCCAACCGACCTTACTATCACGCTTCCACGAGCACTTGAGTCTACATGCTGCCCTGCCCTCACATGACTGCTCCAACACCAGCAATCGACAAGAGTGCCATGGGACTGGCACCTGTCTCGGAGGGGGGTAATGTAGCCGAGAAGGCGGAAGGATAAATGAAAAAGCAAAAAGAAGATGGAAACAGAGCAAGGATATGCAAGCGGGCTCCAAAGCTAAGCCGAGGCCAAAAGCATAGTTTTAAATAAAAGGTGCCTCAAAAACTCCAAAAACTCTTGTAAAAGACTGCCAGGCTCCCTCCTGTGCCACCTGTAAAAGAATAGTCGAATATAGGCCTAGGGCATGAAGCAAAAAGAGGAAATTAGAAAAAGGGACCTTGCCACAATGGCCGGTCATATAAAAAAAAGGATGGGTGCCCATGGGGTTTTAGGGTTTGTATATATAAAGTTCAAAAAGTGAATGGAAGCTCATTCTTTGTTGTGTTGTTGTCTGCCCAACAAGAGCTCTTCTCTTCTTCTCCTCTCCTTGCTTGTGTGTGCTCTTGAGAGAGGGAGTGATTGTGAGAGTGGGGGAGGGAGTGAGTGGAAGTGAGGGATCAAGGGGGTGAAGCTCTTCACCATCTTCTCTTCTCTTTCCTTCTTTTGCTCGCACGGATATGGCGGTTGGAGCTTGGAGAAGGAGGAGGCTTGAGCATGCTTGAGCTAGCATCTAGGATTGTGGAGCTACCGGAGTGTGGAAGAGAGGAGGCAACTCATATCAGCATCAAGGTAAGCTCACTACACTCGTAGGATCAAGGGCCCATCGACTATGTGAGAGGTATCCATTAGAGCTCGCTTGGAATGCTTGAAACAATAAGCAGTCCGTGGGTCTTGGTGGTTGAGAGAAAGCTCCCACGGCTATAAAAGTGCACTTACTCCCTTTAGCAAAGACAACGTATTTTTGTAATGTGTCAAAGAGTTCTTTAACATGTTGGAAATGGTCTTACTTATTCTTGCTATAGATAAGTACGTCATCAACAAATACTAGGACTATTTTGAATAAGAAAGGATGTAGTATTTTATTCATCAAAGCTTGGAAGGTAGTCAGTATATTTAATAGCTCACTTCTTGCTGGCAATCAAGGTGAGAGGGTAGATTGGATCAAATAGGTGGCTTAAGAGCTTAGAGCATGCATATCTTCATTTGCAAGGCCATTAAGCTCCTTTTGATGGATAAACTTTAACAAAGAAAGGTAAGTTTGGTGAGTCTATTACAATCTTTGAGCCTTCTTTGTTTTCTTACATTCATGGGATTGAGTGGAAGCAACATTATTGGTTTGGAGCTAGACAATGAGCCATCTATGTGAGAGGTACCTTGTGCCATAGAAGAGTGGAAAACTCTTGAAACAATAAGAGTTACACCAATGTCCCACCATTGTGGATCCAAGCCAACAACTTTGGGTTTTTTCCTAAGAAAAAGGTAGAATCTCCTCTCTTTGAGGTTGCATATAATCTTACTATTTGTGGGAATAGGGGGCCATGATTGCTTGAAAGAATTGAGCCTTTGATCCCTGAATAGGAATGCATGGATTTTGAAGCACACATGGCTAGTATAGGATAACCCATGGTGACAGTAGGAGGTTGTGATACTTGAGGACTTGCTCTCCACTTGAGAAGGCATGACTATACCAAAACACAGATAACTAGGTAGGAAGGCCAAACCAAGATGTTTGATGGATGGAATGAGTAGAGAGAGTAGACTAGATTAGGATTCATATTCATCCTCTTCAAAAATTCAAGAAATCATAAAAGTTTTATCTACAATGTTGTGTAGAGCAAAGAATGCATGGAGAACATCCATTGTTTAACTTGCTTGTGTGGATTGTTGAGTTTAATGTCATATTTTCTTTGTAGACAACAAGGAATGCATGCATACATTGTACCTCTTTGCACATTAAATTTGTACTTGTTTTATACTAAAAATTGGTAGGAAATGGATTTTCATCATTTAGGCATGCAATAGAAGGGTGGTATGATGCTTGCATACCCATCACAAAGCATCATGCATGACAAAGTCCACAAGTTCCAACCCACTCATAATCGCAATGAATGCATCATAGCAACAAACATAATTATTGCATGTCTTTGAGGGTGAGAACATTGTGTGAAATTTCCAAAAGATAGGGCTTAATCATTGCATATCGTTTGGAGGCCTTGAAAACCCCTACTAATCACCACAAGATTCATGGTTGTACAACCATGAATGCATCATTAGGAGCCAAAAATCCGAAGATCTCTTGCCTTCAAAATGCACAAACATCGTGTTCATTTCTTAGAGGGTAAAGCCTAATCACAACTTGCAACAAGGTTCACCTTAAGTGTGTTTTCCATCACCTTTAGTGTGTTTTCCACCACCAAGACTATAAGCTAGGACCGCTACAATTACATCCGTAGAGGCCAAGTGTCATCTTATTATAAGATTTTGATGGTATAAACCTATCATGCATCAATTAGATGAATGGGCTAACACTACATTCATACAAAAACCACCTAGCCTTGAGCTTCCATCATCATGAGTGATTGTCACCTCATCGCGAGACTGATTCAAACACCACCATGACTATATGGTTGAGAAATTGCTATGGGGCCTGTATGCTACACCAATGCTTGCATGTTGCAACATTTTTGTCTATCAAGGTCTCTTGACATCACCATGACTATCCACCTCATCACCACAATTGAGTCTAGGAGCACCATTGCTATGACTCACAAGGAGTAGTCCATTTGTGTGTTACCATCATCCTATGCACTAGTAGAGGTTGACATAAGTGATCCATCACTAGATTTGCACCTTGAATGCATCAATAACATTAGCATGAGAGGTCATCACCATGAGTAACTTGAATCACCATGATTGACACATCATCACCATGAGTAGGATGGTCACCACCTTGAGTTCCACATCATTAGCTTGACTACCTAGGAAAGAGAAGAGCCATAGAGACCAAAGTGTTCTGGGTCAACTACATGACTTATTTCACTTGTCACCATGATTGCTAGCAATTGAAAATCACCCTCCATGTAGTAAAAAAGCAAAGCCATACCTATATCAAACCCAAGATCTTGCATGCCACGATTGCTTCTTATCCACAAACACCTTGCAATTTTTGCTTTTCGAGCTTGCAAATCATATGACAAGGGTAAAGAAAATGGAGGATTTATAGAAAAAGTATGAAGATGCTAAAAATTCATTGGAATAACTCAAGAAAAATTCAAAGCACCACTCAAAAGCCAAGGTTAAAGAAGGTCCTAACAATCCAAACCAATCAAGAGTTGCTAAGAAAGGGAGAAAGTGGCTAGAGTAATGAGATAGATGTGCCTTTGAGGATGCACACAAACTTGAAGAAAATAAAAAGTCTCACCTTAGTATGAAGCCTCCAAATGCATGGAAAATGCAACTTGAATGGTGCTACAATGCCCTTGAGGTAGATGAGCATGCATGGTTTTCATTTTGTTCATGTACATAGAATAGAGGCAACATTTAGATTATGACTTGAAGAAACATGGGAGATACAACTTTCTCAACATTCCTAATGTATGAGCCACTGAAGCTAAAAGGGAGTATATAATCTAGGGATCTAAAGGAGTCATCCTCTAGTTTTGTCAAGGGTTTCAACAATTACCTAGATCCATCCTTCATTACTACTTGCAACTACCTTAAGCCACTCATCAAGTTGTTGAAAGATAATCCCACCATGTATGAAGACAATCTACCATTGCTCTTCTTGGATGCGAATGCTCGGATTGACTATGTTGCAATGCTATGGTTCCATCTTCAAGCATTACTTCTTATGTCATACTTCATAGCACTCTTAGAGTACATGGTCGACAATAGGTTTGCATGTTGTATCTGTTCATTTTACAACACTATCATCCATTTTGCTACAAGAGTCATTGAAGGAGTACTTATTGAGTTACAAGTACTTGTCACAAACATTGCTACCGCTCTTTGAGTAGTAACTATACTCTATTTTGTTTGAAAAAAAAAAAATAAGGGAAAAATAAACAAAAGCTCCACCTTAGTTTAGATAATCTCACTAGTAGTGAACTTAGGAGTCTTCAAGTTAGAGACACTTGGTGGCTTGACCTATTGGTTCCATCCCTAACCCCCCTAGCACATTCATTCCCCCACTACACAATGCAATGCATCTTAAGGGCACAACATCCCAAGCTTTCCTAGTAGACCTATCATCTTGAATTTAACTACACAATTAGCTCTTCACCAATAGGATCCTCAAGTGTGGGACACACATGAAGGGGATAGTACAATTTGGTATTAGATCCATCTCCCAATTGCATTTGCATGTTCACCCCCCACTCCACTTATAGATAGGCACATCACTAGAGAGAGCATGATGTTTTGAATAAGAACATAAAGATAGAGTGCAGTGAAGAGCCATCAACATTGACTATCTATAAACTTTGACAAAACTAATTGTCCCATGCCTTTACCTTTCATCCATTGAGTTCCATATACAAGCTAAAATCTACACCCGTGAAGACCACCACACCACATGGAGGGAACATGCAGTGGCACTGGCACTCAACTAGAAAGAGGGGTAGATATTAACCCTAATAAGAAAGAGTTGTTGAATATAAGCTAAAGGCCAAAAAAAGTAACAATTAAGAGCATTAGAAATTTAATTTTCAAGGATGTAAAATGTTTAAGAGCTCATTGTATTATTTTAGGTCCAGTTTGTCCACGAGGTGCAATTGTAGTACCTTTTATCTAGGCTTGCTCTCATGTAAATTGAAACGTCATCTAGAGTTATGTTAAAGGACATGTAATGAATGTGAGGGTTACGCATAGCCTCTCCTCCTTTGCATTGAATAAGTCCAATCAAGCAACCCTGTATGCAAAATTTGAGAGAAGAATACGCAGGAGCCAAAAAAAGAATTTGGTCACCCAACTTAAGTGGGAAAGCCATAATCTATTAAAATGTGTAAAAGTGAATAGACAGGTCCTTCTTACGTGTGCAACAATTGGGGCAAAGGTAGAAGCACCATTGCTTGAGAGGGGGAGAGAGTGAGAGCCTACTGTTGTGTGATGGAGAGATTGTGAGAGAGTGAGCAATTGGTAGGCAAAAATTTCTCCATGCATCCTTACCTCCTTCTTATTCTTCTCTATCTTCTTCTCTTGGTCATGGAGTTACTTGATGTGGGTGCAAAGGAGTCAAGGGGGAATCTTAGGGAGCATACTAAACTCGTGAGAACACCTATGCATCTTCAAGCTTTCAAACTACGACATGGGAAGGTAAATAGGTAAGTCTACTACAACATTGAATCTCTTGATTTCTTTCTTGCACAATAGTTGCACAATGAATGTGACATGAAGCTTATTGGTTTGGAGATAGCGTACTAGAGAACTAAGTGAGAGGTAGTTGATCCATGAGTTCTTGAATCAATAAGAGTGCCCATCCAATGTCCCACTATTGAGCTATTATTGAGCCTCAATATTGACCAAAATGAAAGTGTCCAGGGGGTAACTATGACCTAAGCTAAAGCTTTGGTCACAAAGTTTATAAGCAATGTTAAACATTGTCAATGGCTCCATGATTGAACCTTAATTTAAAGGTTGACTTGGTTATGGCCCATTCAAGCCCTTATATACTATTCCTATACAAAGGT